>NC_048600.1:123086156-123278656 GCF_003668045.3 Cricetulus griseus | reverse complement strand
CTACCAGTAGGTTTTCTAATTATATTTTTTGAAACCTGACAGTGGAGGGCTGGATGAGTCAGCTCTGTGGGGAACTGAATGCCCACCCATGCAAGTTCTAGGAAACAATGCAGTGGGGGAAGGAACAAAGACATAAAACCCAACAGAAAGTAGGTGGTCACTTTTGAGTACTGTGACTCAGAACATGGAAAGATCTTCTGTTTTTGCCCATTGGAGGATATGGGTTGAGTGCTGGCTCCAAGCCTTACACCCAACTCAAAGTTCTAGATTCAAGGCCCGTCATTCTGAATTCCCCCATCTGCCAAACAGTGACACCACTTCCAATTACTGACCACTTACACGGCACACTTACCAAGGTTTTGTTTTTGTTTTATTTTAACCATCATACTTATTAGCTTTCCCACATCCTCTTGACATTTGGGGATCTTTTAATATGCTTTAAAATCTTTTTACTATAACATGCCAAAACTCAGATTGTCTTATGACTGATTCCAATGCCTGTCAGCCCCACCTTCACTCTTTTCTGCTCTTACTAGCTCAGTACATGGAGCTTGAGTCCATGAATTAAATAATATGACCTGAAACCCTCAATTAAAAACAAATTCTTGGGGCTGGAGAGATGGCCCAGCAGTTAGGAGCACTGGCTGCTCTTCCAGAGGACCCCTCCAGAGGACTGGGGTTCAATTCCCAACACACACGGCAGCTCACAACTGTCTATAATTCCATTTCCAGGGGATATGACACCTTCATACCAATCACATAAAATAAAGTTAAATAAATTATTTAAAAAAAACAAATTCTTTATGTATCTTTTAGTTTATCCCAGACAAAGAAAATACTGTGGGGACCAGAAGGCAAGCCATTCAACATGGAAGTCTTGTGGGTGACTTTGAAGTTGAAACGTGTTGAGAACTCACTAGATTCCCTTTATATAAGCAATGCCTAGACTAAGAATAGAAAGGGCAGCAACCTGGAGATGGGTAGATGGGGCTTACAAACAATCCCCAGGCTACAGCCCCCAGTTTAAGTTTCCCCCAAAAAGGCCAAGTCCAAAGAGGGAGGAGTCTACCATTTAGGATTCCTATAGTGCATGAGGAAGCAAAGAGATTCGTGGACATGCTGTCAGGAGCAAAGAAGCCAACCAAAATCACTATCAGGCCTCCAAAATATCCCATGTGTACACTTCAACCTCCATGACTGTGGGTTCGCTTATCCTCATTTTATACTGCAATTCAAATCAAGAACTTTCTCAGACATTTGGAGAAGACAATCACTTCACTGAGAAATCATCTAAATAGCCTGGCTACTATTTCTGGCAGTAAATGTCTAGGCAGGGGCAGTCAAACTGCAATACACAGTCCAAAGCTAACTCCCTGTCTATGGTGGTTTGAACAAGAAATGTCTCCCCTAAGTTCAGGTGTTTAAATGCTTGGTCCCAAGATGGTAGGACTGTCCGGGCAGGTTTAAGAGGTATGACCTTGCTGGAGGAATTATGCCAATGGGGGCAGATTTGAGATTTCCAAGACTCATGCCACTCCCACTCTTTCAGCTTCCTGCTGACACTTGAAGATAGAATACTTGGGCTTCCCACTCCTGCCACCTTTGCTCCACCATCAAGGGCTCTAACCTTGTAGACCTATCTGCCCAAATAAACCCTTCTTTCTCTAAGTTGACTTGGTCCTGAGTTATCACAGAAATAAAAAAGCTACTGATATGCTTTCTGACTTTTAAATAAAGCTTTGTTGAAACACAGTGCATGTTCTTTTTGCTTTCATGTATTAAACACAGCTGCTTTCAGCTCAGCTTGTTCATTTCAGTAGCAACTGAGTGGCTCATTAACCTAAAATACTATCTAGAGAACTTTACAAAAAAAAAAAAAAAGAGTTGGCTAATATCTTCTGTAGAAGAAAAATACTACAAAGCAGATTTTCAAGGCAATATGCAAACAAGATTGACTAGAGGCATGTAGAGCCCACAATCTGAATTAGGGTGAAAACTATTAGGGATTCTATAAGAAGTACATATCTGGGTAGGAGCCTTGATAATAATATTCCTTTATTTGGGAAAATTGGCTTTTTTTTAACCCTTCCTACCTCTTCACAAATTCCTAAAACTGAAACAATAGCCTCCCAGCACGTGTTGCCCAGTGCTGAAGTCATCGAGTTCCGACTCAGAGTTTCCATTTAAAAACCTCAATTCCACAGGAAAGCAGGGACTAGTTACAGTCTTAAAAGGCACGTCCATTTCCAGTACCACAATGGCTAATGCCATAAAGGAGGGAGGTTGCCCACACAATCTTACATTAACAGACATGCCAAAACCCCCCTCAGTGTTTGCTAGATTGCATTGGTAAGGTAGACATTAACACCAGATGCCTACGTATAGGAAACAGTTCTTTCCTCAAATTTCTTCTGATGAAATTTTTGATAAGAGCCCACTTAGATAAAAAGAATGTTCTGAACTGTAAATAGTTGAACTACAGAGAAAAATGTTCTTATCTTAGAAGTTAGTTACAAAGCCGAGGCATCAGGATTTGAAGTTCCTCAGGATCCTACAGGAAATCCTCCCTGTCTATCACACCTCATGTGAAATTATCTTTTAATGTCCAAGCAAAACACTAAGGGGCAGTCAGGCCTGGAAGGGCTTCCAATTGGTCATTTAAATAATAATAATAATAATAATAATAATAATAATAATAATAATCTAAAAACAAATATTCAATTTAAGCATGCAGATCCATCCTCACATATCACAAGTCTGTTTTTATAAAGCTGCTGAGTGTTAACTACTGGACATTGCTCTTTTAAAGGGGAACAATGGAAGCTCAAGGAGTTGGCCTGACTCCAGTTGTTCCAGTCAGAGAAAGCTTCAGCTTAAACAAACCAAAGCAGACACCCAGACCTAAAACAGCACATGCCTGAGATGATGGCACAGGTCATCTTTTTATAACGCTTTCTTCAATGCCTTATTTTTAATTGTGTGTATGTGTGTATGGGGCGGTGGGGTGTTCACGGGAACATGTGAGTATAATACCAGCCAAGTCAAGGAGTTGATATCAACCCCTCTGGAGCTGGAGTTACAGAGCCCAATCACTGAGCTATCTCCAGCCTCTCTTCTATTACTCTTATGCGTATTTCCAAATGGTTCTTTCTCTGTGTCTCAGCTACCTCAATACACCATTCAAAAAGAAATACCAAGAGCCTGCACTCCTATGATGCACTCATCTGGTCTGGGTGGTAAGGCTGTGGGTAGGACAAAGAAAGCACTTTGTGACTGCTGCTAGCAGGTCCACTAATAAAGGATCTCAGATTTTGCCCTTCTCTGTCTCTTGGTATTGGACATCATAATTCTCCTGTGGTGGTTACCTTCAACTATCAACTTGGAATAACTCAAAACCATCTGGGAAGAATATCAGTGAGGGATTATCTACAGTGGGTTGGCCTGTGGGCATGTCTGTGAGAGACTGCCTAAATTGGGTTAATTGATATGAGAAGATCCAGCTCACTGTGGGTGCCACCATTCCCTAGGCAGAGGGTCCTGAACTGTTTTAAGAGTAATGAAGTCAAGCTAAAGGCAAACAAGCAGCTAAAGTGTATTTTTATTTCTGTCTCTGCTCTTGACCGTGAGTGGGATATGATAACCTGCCTTGACCTGCTGCTGCTCTGACCTCTTACAAGTGGTAGAATAGCCTAGAACTGGAAACTACAATTAACCCTTTCTCTCTTAAAGTTGCCCTTTGTTGGGGTAGTTTATCACAGCAACAGAAATCAGACTAGAACATCTCCCTCCCACTGTTAAGATTCAGACCTTGATCATTAAGATAAATCTGAGGAGAGGGGTGGTAAACACAAATTCACATACAGCCTAAATTTTGTAGTTCTCTCCAAAATGTATTCATCCTACATTTAATATTTAGATAAAAACACTACTATAGAGCAACAGTGCTGGGTTTTTGTTTTCATCCATGTTTTACTGATAGGACAAACAATAAATACAGAAGCAGAAACTTTACTGTACTTCTTTCTACCAAAATGAAGACCAAAAGGTAAGGAGAAAGAAATTCATCTAATCTATCCAAGAACTGTTATGAAAATTTGATGGGCCTCAAGGTTAGTAAGCTATCTCACTGAAGTCTCCGAACTCACATTTCCAGCACATTTATAGTGGGAATCTTCCAAATTTGAAAACATAAATTTCAATTTCATGGACATAAATTTTTTCCAGGCTTACCAACATGGAAACCATCACTGGGAAAGATGACATGGTCTGAGTTTGCATTTTAAAAAAAATGAAATTAAGCCAGCAAGATGGCTCAGCAAGTAAAAGCACTAACTGCCAAGTCTAAAGACCTGAGTTCAATTCCTGGGACCCACATGGTAGAAAAAGTGAACTGACTCCAGAAAGTTGTCCTCTGACCTCTACATGTACACTGTGACACACAAATACCCACAAATATACAATACATTCACATAAAATAAATATCCTTTTTAAAGGATAAAAAACAATGAGGAAGGGCCCTTAACCCTTTCTTTAGTCCAGTTCCTGGGAATCAACCATATGTCAATGAATCAACCCCTCCTCATTGGCGATTTACTCATCATCTTAGTCATGGCTACTTCACTGTTAGTTACTTACTTACTTACTTACTTACTTAATACACACCAAAGTGCTCACACTCACCATAAGCTCTGGATATGTGGGCCGTTCTTTGGAATTTTTCTTCAAGCTTGAAAAAAAAGAGAGAAAAATATCACATTAAAATTTTAGAAACCAGTTTTCACTGTTAGGATTTTAGAACCAGTGTAAAACTGACCATAACTATTTTTTTTTTATGCAGAGAAAACAGGTTTCCTAGCTCAACTTCTATTGAAAATTATAAACGCTTACAAATTACATTTTAAACCACTTTGGGCTTCAATGAGTAAATGTGGGTGTAGAGTGTTTGTGTGTGTTTATTTTCCTTTAATATATCATGAATAGCATTCAGTCTAGCTTTTCTAACCTAGAGCCATTGCATTTCAAAATCCATATGTATTTTCCTTCAAGGTAGCTTTTTATCCCATCTCCTGGAAAAGAAATCAGCAAATGTTTCTTTCAGGACACTAAGCACTCTTCACTGCCTCCAACTGCATGGTCCTCCCTGTTGTGCTTCCCTCCCATATGTAATTGGCTTTTATGTGCTCCTACTCAAACCTGCCTGGAACGGAAACCACAAACCTATATTTAACTAAGGTAGTGTTACTTGTTCATTGTGCCTTAGTGGATAAAAAAAAAAAAAAAGGAAAGTGTATTCAGTCAGCAAATTAGCAATTATTCTTAGAAATATTTTGTGGTTGGGCAGTACTGTCTAGTGGTCACTCAGTTCTCTGAATACCCAGACATTTAATAACATTTGATAGCAGAGGCAATCCTCATAAAACTGCAACATGAAAAAGACCAAACCCCATCACCCCTGTCCTCAACCCACCCCTATTCTCTTTCCACCCCTGGCTCTAAAATGGAAAAAGAAAAGAAACAGTTTACTTGATGTTAGAGTTCCAGGTTATAGGATGGAGAAGAGGATGGAGAAGAGGGTGGCCTTGGAAAGTATGATGTGCAAAACCACCTACAGCTTTCTGTAGCCACTGGACCATAAAATCATTCATGAATGGAAAGAAAGTTGTCAGTAAAGTTGAAGAACCACAATGGGACGGCATATTAGGTTCCTAGGATTCGTGCTGATGGGTCCTTTTGAGCAAGAGAGGTCTTGGACACGGACTCGTGACATGAGCTCTGCTGCACCCACAGAAGCTAATCACAATGAGGGGAGCAAAGTGCAAAACTGTGGGAGAGTGATGTCATCAGAAGACTTAGTTTTAAGCAAAATGAAATTCTCTTTGAAAATTGAAAGGAGAGGAAGCTTTTGAAGCAAAACAACTTTAAAGCAGCCTACCAGTTTATTCCGGGCATGCTGTGGGTAGAAGCCAGGGAACCTGAGACAGGGTACAGGTAGAGGTGAAGACAGAAGTTTCAACCTGGAACTGAGGGCAGACCTAGGACCTACCAGACAACGTATGAGAGAAAGTTCATCTCAACTGGGGATAAAAATAAGAGTGCATTAGAAAGAAGAATTATCAACTGTCAGCGTGGGACTGATATGAGAATGTGTGCCTGGGTGAAATGAATGAATTTTTAACCAGATCATGGTTTTGTATATGCCTATCTCCTAAGAGTCAATGTTGGTGGTGCCCAATGGTGGTGATTCTCTACCCCCAACCCCAGGGGATGTTTCTCAATGTCTGGAGACCTTTGTGGTTGTCACAACTAGTTGGCAGTGTTGTTGCTAGCATTTGACAGAGGCCAACGATGCATCCTTCTACGTACAAGCCCATCTCCCACAGCAAAGACAATCCAGTTATAAATGCCCTTGGGACAGACATCAAGAGGTCAAGATTCTTCATAGAAACTAAAGGTTGTCTAAATTCAAGTATTAACTGACTGTCCTCTGAGGGCATTGCTGCCTTACACATAGATCCTACTTTTATTATTATTATTATTATTATTATTATTATTATTATTATTATTATTCAGAAGCCCCAAATATCCAGGTATTGTTCAAAGCAAATCTAAACCTAGAAATTCTTCTCCATTGGTTAAATGATTTAAATTATTAAATCAATAAAAAGAAACACAACATGAAAACTATACTCAATATTCAAGTGTTAATCTGAGGGACCAGCAAGATGGTTCAATTGGTAAGGATATTTGCTGCCAAGCCTGGTAACCTGAGTTTGATTCCTGGAACCCACACAGTAGGATTCCTGACTCCCAGAAGTTACCCTCTGACCTCCACATGTACACCATGGCAGCATACACCCCACACAGAAAGAACAGAAGGGAGGGAGAGAGAGGAAGCGAGGGGGGGAGGAAATAAAAATCTTTAAAATATATTAAATCCAAAACACTTTTATGTTCCACCTTCTCACGACTTACTTTTTACTCAATAGCAGAACCAAGGGAATTATTAGCCAAGAGAAACATCTTGATCTTAAAATGTTACAATAATGGATTCTTGTAGCAACCAACGATCTCCAAGTTGGTCTAAATGCTTTAAGATTCCTCTTTTTTGCTGTTATTGTCATTGTGACACTGAAGAGCAAGACCAGGTCTTTGCACAGACTAGGCAAGCACTCTATCACCAGGCTATAACCTCAGCTCTGAGGCTTTCAAGTTTTAAGTAAAAGCAACCTTGAAACAGGACATTTTTATCCTCCAGAACAATTTACAAAATTTTCTCTTTGTTTAATATGTATTTTTTTTTCTTTACAGACTTTGGAAAGTCACCGCAGTTGATCAGTGAGAAAGTGTTTAAGATTCCTCAAGCCCCAGAGGCTGTTGCCCAACTGCCCAATAAGCTACTTCCTGACTTATGGCCCCTGGTCAGAAAGGAAAATTTGCCTCTAAAGGACTTACACAGCAGCTGGCCTTGGTAATGATGCCTGGAATTCCAGCACTCAGGAGGCTGAAGCAGAAAGGTTACAGAATCAAGGCTAGCCTGGGTTACAGAGGGACTTTTAGGACAGCCTAGTGTATACAGTAAAACTCTATCTAAAGAGGAAAGAATAATAGGAGGAGGGAGGGAGGGAGGGAGGGAGGGAGGGAGGGAGGGAGGGAGGGAAGAAAGGGAGAAGAAAGGGAGGGAGGAAGGAAGAAAAAATGAAAGGAGGGAAAGAAAGACCATTCATTGAATTGGTATAACAGATCTAACCTATTCTCTCCATCTTTTAAATCAAAAACACTTCAAAAGAGGCACTAAGAATAATAAAAATACCAAGATAAAGTTGGGGTGGAAGCAAATTTTCCATGTTTAGTAGGAAGTGCTTGAAATTCAGTGTAAAATAACAACCTTGGAGTTCAAAGGTGCACCACTTTCTTCTTGGATCGAAGTCCGGCTTTTCAATGTTCGCATGGCTTGTCATTTTTCAAGTGTGCAATTAGCTAACTTCTCTAATTCCTCTTCCAAATGCCACAACACAGGCTTCTGGCCATGGCTGACACTACAAAACAGACCCGCGCTGCCTCGAGAATTGCTAGCTTGAAGTTTATGCTGACCAGAGGCTTTCTGCCTATTTGAACTCCCCTTGATCATTTCCAAGAAGGGCTATTTGGTGCGTCCACAGAATAAAAACACAGTGTGCCTCTGAAGCCATACATTTGTCAAAAGATAAATAAATATCTACCGCCTCTTTTCACTGTCCTTTTCTGAACAAACAGACTGTGCTTAATCGACTGTTTCATTCTAGCTCCTCTGAGCCAAACAGTATTGACATCTGGACATCTGGACAGGATTCAACGCACTTGGGTAGGCAATGGGCTTCTCGGCTGAGCACTGAGACTCCAAAGTAGGAATGGAGGAGGTGCAAGCGTGCAAGCATAAGTAGAGCTGTAGTAGCAGCAGGAAACTTGTTTCTAGTGATCTCTTGTGTGAACACATATGAAGAGGTTCTAGTCAAAACTATCGGGCTGCTGGGCCAGAGAGCAGGCTCGGGCAGAAAGTGCACACCCCAGGAGTATACAGACCTGAGTTTGATCCCCCAAACCCACATAAAAAGCAGCAGCCCACACTTCTAATGTGAACACTGAGGAGGTAAAGACAGGAAGATCCTTGGGCTTCCTGGCCATCCAGCCTAGCTGAACCAGACACTGTGTCTCAAAAATCAGGGTGGATCTTACTGGAAAAATGACACCTGTAGTCATTTCTGTACACATAACATGTACATACACACAAAAACATATATGACATACATGCAGGAACAATTATATACACTAAAATGCATGCACTATATATATACATATGTATATACATTATATATGCACATAATACAAAAACATGAACCATATATGTGTGTGGTCCACATACATATATATGTATATATATGCTCCATCTGCTAAGATTCCATTTTAATTTTTTCCAGATTTTTTATTTGAATTGGAAACAAGATTGTTTTATATGTCAATCCCAGTTCCCTCTCCCTCCCCTCCTCCCCTACCACCCCCCCCCAACTAAAATCCTACCTATCACATAAATCTACGGGGCCTCCTGTAGTAGATCAGTACTTATCCCTAGCATAGGTGTGGACTTTGGGAGCCCATTCTACATAGAGGGCTACTCCCTGAGCCTAGACACATGGGGTGGGCCTAGGCCCTATCCCAAAGGATATGACAGACTCTGATGACCCCCTATGGAAGATTCCATTTTATAAATTACACTCTTATATTAAACCTTCTACAAGACTAAACTGTAAGGATTTCCTATTAGAATTCAGGGTTGCGCATCCAAAACAAGGTCTATTCAGTTATGTGTGAATGAGAACCCCCTATAGTCTCAGGCATTTGAATACTTGGACCCCACTTGGTGGCACTGTTTGGAGTGGTTTAGAAGGTGTGGCATTGCTGGAGGAAGTGTGTCACTGGCAGCTGGATTTGAGAGTTCAAGATCTCTCCCTATTTCCTGTTCACACTCTCTGCTTCCTGCTTGAAGTTCAAGATGTAAGCCCTTGGCTTTTGCTCCAGCCACCATGCCTGCCTCTGGCTTGTTGCATGCTTCCCTTCCATGATGGAATTATCTCTCTGAAATCAAAACCTCTCATTACTATAAATTTCCTTGCGTGTGGTGTTTTATTGCTGCAATAGATAAGTAACTAATATAGGTCAGTACTACCCCCCCCCCTTAGGAATCATCTAAAATCTCAATGATAAAACACATACTGGAGGAAAGGAGTAGCCTTCCGTTGTGCTATTTTGAAATAAGTACCTAAAGGAAGAAGCACTTCTGAGAACCATTGTTCTTCTGCTTTCCTCTGAAATACTTAAAGATACTGACAAAGGCAATAACTTTGAAAAGGACTCCAATACCACAGAAAATAATCCCAAGAACTGACTAGTGAGATTACATGAAATTAAAGTTTCTGCGAAACCAAAGAAACAATTTCCAGAGTGAAAAGACAGCCAACAGAATTGGAGAAAAATCTTTGCCATATATACCTCAGACAAGGATTTGCCTCCTATACTACATAATGACAAGTTTTAAGCACCCCAATAAATAAATCTTCTAATCAATAAATGGGCTAATGGACTAAAGAGGTAATTCTCAAAAGAAGAAACACAAACTGCCAATAAATACCTGAAAATATTTTCAACATCCTTAGCTATCCCAGAACTCCAAATTAATAGTACACTCAGATTCTATCTCGTCTTAGATATGATCGCTAATGGCAATAAAAGAGAGGGCAGAAAATGTGCAAACCAGAGGATGTGGGGGAGGGCATGAGACTCTGAGGTCTACACATGGCATGGCTTTTGCACACATCAGCTTACAGCTGTTGTTATTACCAAAGACGACTCCTACAGAAGATCAAGTCAAACAAAAATTCCACTATGGATGTGGAGGGGTCCCTGGAGACCCCACCCCTTGCTGGAGGATCCGAGTGGTTGATAGCTGCTTGAGGAGGAAGAGCCACCCTCCTCTGAGGACTTGCAACACTAATTGGACTTAGGGGATTCTTAATAATCATTAAAACAGAGGACAGGAAGTCAAGAGGCAGACAAGGTGGAAGCAGTCAGGGAAGCTTGAGGGAGCATCGGTAGATGGAAACAATAAAAATATACCCTAAATATATGTATGAAAGTATCAAACAACAAAATCATGTTTACAAAAAGAAAACAAAGCAAATGCTGGTGAGGACCCAGGGAAAGAGGAAGCTTTGTTCACTGCTGCTGGAAATGTAAATTTGCACAGCTACTTTGGAAATGAGGATGGAGGTTTTGTAAAAATCTAAAACTAGGGCTGGAGAGATGGCTCAGAGGTTAAGAGCACTGGCTGCTCTTCCAGAGGTCCTGAGTTCAATTCCCAGCACCCACATGGTGGCTCACAACCATCTGTAATGAGATCTGGTGACCTCTTCTGGTCTGCAGGGATACATGCAGTATGAGTGAGGTATACATAATAAATAAATAAGTCTTTAAAAAAAATCTAAAACTAGAATTACCATAGAACACGGCTCTTTCACTCACTCCACCCCTCTCCCCAGGCATACACCAAAAGAACTCTATGTCCCGTTACAGATATTTCACAACTAAGCCTGTTGTTGCACGATTCACAATAACAAAAGGTCCAAGAGCCTAGAGGTCCATTATCCAGATGGATGGAAAAAGAAAAAGTGGTGTGTGGGGGGGTGGTGATGGAAATATGTTTATCTGCAAAGAAATATAAAACTTTGACAATGGCAGGAAAATAGAGAGAACTAGAAATCATGTCATGTGAAGTATGACACTCAGGAAAACAAAGGCCCCATTTTCTCTCAAATGAAGAATTGGGATTTTAATTTTGGAGAGAGGGGATGAGTGCAAGTGTGTGTGTGTGTGTGTGTGTGTGTGTGTGTGTGTGTGTGTGTGTGTAGGGGTTTGTGTATGTGTGCAGGTATAATGGCTATTCAACGTTGTCAATTTGATTACATCTGGAATTAACTAAAACCCAAGGGGCTGGGTACACTTATAACTTTTTTTTCCTTAATTAAGCCATTTGAAGTAAGAAGATGATGGGGAATGTACTTCTTTGTATGTTTATCTTATTGATTATTGAAAAAAATACTGTTTGGCCAATGAGACAGCAAGTTAGACAGGACTAGGAGTCAAAGAGGATTCTGGGAAATGTAGTAGAGAAGTGGTGGTTCAGGCAGGAAGTGACATAGCAAGGAGACTCATATTTAAGTGAAGGAGAAACAGGAAGGGACCCTTTTCCCCTTGCTCCTCCAGCAGCACAATGTGATCCACCAGCAAGGAGGGAAGCCAATAAGGCATCCAATAAGATAAGTCTTATAAAATATATAGGTTTATGATAGTTAAGACTGAGCTAACAGATGAGAATCCTAGTCATTGGCCAAGCAGCATTGTAGCTAATTCAAGTTTCTGTGTATTCATTTGGGCCCTAACTTGGGCGGGCGCACACGTGGCGGTAGGGCTCGGGCACCTTTTGGCAGAAAGATTTATTGTAACAGGAAGACCCACTTTAAATCCAGATCTTTTGAAGTGAGAAGATACAACTTTAATCCAGATCTTTTGAGGTGGGAAGTTCCACCTTCAATCTGGGTCACACCTTCTGCAGGCAGTCTATATAAAAGACATGCAAGAAGGAAGCTTGCTCTTTCTGCCTGCTTGCTCTCACTCTCACTGGCAAGTCCATTCTTTCTCTGGCATTAGAGCCTACTTCTTCAGGATTCAGTGTTCAGTGTGTGTGTGTGTGTGTGTTTGTGTGTGTGTGTGTGTGTGTGTGTGTGTGTGTGTTCATACGATCAGTTCTGTTCCTCTAGAGAACCCTAACTATTACAGTATGGGAGTAAGTGTGGGAGGGTGTGTGTGTAGGAGTGTGGGTAGGTATATGTGTGTGTAGAGGGGGTGTCATGAATCTCAAAAGGGAACATAAGAGGGAAGAAGCAATCTTAATGGGGGAGGGAATACATGTGACACGTAAGCAGAGGAGAGCTACTGTGGGGAGCAAATAGACCAACAGGGGTGGGAGAAGGCAGAAGGGAAATGGGAAAGGGAACAATAATAACTAAATATGTGCAAAAGTGCCACAACAAAACCAATTACTTTCTATGTTAACTTAAATAAAAGACTAATTGCAAAAAGGGAGCAAACAGATCAATGTTCCTTTCATCTTGGCATTCATTTCACTCAAGGCGCTATTGCTCAGATGCTACTGAAGAAAAATAAAAAATAAAAACACTAAGGCACTCTGAGCTCAAGAGTTTACTGGTTGCTATGATGATGCCTGTAACAACTGCTGGTCCACCCAAGTCATGACTTACTGACCTTGGTGATTTGGAAGAAAATGGTCCCCAAAGGGAGTGGCACTTTAAGGAGATGTGGTCTTGTTACAGGAAGTGTGTCACTGTGGGGGTGGGCTTTAAGGTCTCTTTCATTCAAGCTTCCCTCATCATCACTGTCAGTCAACTTCCTGTGGCCTTCGAGATGTTGAACTCTCAACTATTCCTCCAGCACCAAGTCTGTCCATATGCCACCATGCTCCCCATCACGATGATAATGGACTGAACCTCTGAAACTGTAAACAAGTCACTCCAATTAAATGTTTCCTTCATAAGGGTTGCTGTGGTCACGGTGTCTCTTCACAGCCACAAAAAACCCCAACTGAGATACTAATATACAACAAGTAATGACCAACACTGATAAGCTGGAGGATAGTGGCTGCCAAGCTGACTGTCTAGACATAGGCACATGGTACCCAGCAGCAGGTCATCTAGTGCTTGGAATATGTGTCATAAAAGCTCACCGTTTCTTTGACAAATCCCCAAGACAGTGAACAACACACCCCTCTTCTCCACTCAGCCCAAATACAGATGTGAGACATGAAAACAATCATACTGCTCTGGAGATTTGAGATGAAATGTTTGCTGATGAGAAACTAGCAGCAGACTCTCTGGCAGGCAGACAGGAAGGGAGAGGGGTCAGGCCTAGGTAATAAAGGTAGTACATTTCCAAGATGGCCCTTTCTTCCTCAACCTTCTGACTTTCCAAAGTCTGGCAGCTTTTGTCTCTCACCAGCAGGCCACCTGCTGATGGATTGGCTCAACAATTTCAAGACCAGATCAGGACACAGTCCACAACAGTTGTGGACCAATTAACCAATCTACCTGTCTTCAAACTGACTGACCCTGAAATAGGGAAGGAAGGAGGGAAGGAGGGAGAGAGGGAGGGAAAAATGATTTTTTTTAGTTTTTAAAAAGATCTGTCCTTTGATAACTTCTAGACAGACATGATATGAGTTTTGTCACTATTGTTACTATTATAAATGAACTCCTTAAGTGAGACAAACTTGTGTGTTGTTATCCAAATAAAATAACAGAGCCTTAACAGGGTTGCCAGACTTTCAACAGTTACAGGAAAGCCACAACAGGTCAATAGCCCAAAATATTTAGATGAATAAACTATGGTATCTGGAGCTAACATTCAGAGGAAAAGACAAAGAAAAGGAGGAACAGCCATGAGGACTCTGAGTGTCAGGGGCAAGGTGGGGAAAAAAATGTGGTTACTATAGAAAGAGCAATAACACAGGCATCCTGACTATCTACTGTAGGGGAAGCTGTAGCCATGCCTACTTAGGGGCTGGCTACAGGTGTGTCTGACCATGCCAGCAGAAGAGTGAGAAGCAGTCAGGTGGCTGGGCACTTTCGGTTTCGCTTTTCAGCTTGCTGTACAGACTGTTGCTGTTCCGGCTGGCTAGGTCGCTCTGTAAGTAAGGCTTTCCCTATTAAATACCCTTATATTTCTACTTGGCTCCGTATTGGTAATTTCCCACTTTATCTTAGCACACATTCATCTCTCAAGATTTGGGGCTGGTTTTTGTTTTGTTTTGTTTTTTGTATACTGGGGTAGAAGAACCTAGGGCCTCATACATGCTAGGTCAGTAATTACTGACTTCAGCCCTATCATCATTTTTATAAATATTTGTAAAAGCTCCATGCCTTGTTTCTTTGGGTGGGGGCAGAATTAAAACTAAGTAAGAGGGGGGAAACATTTTGATTCAGAAAAGTAACTCAATGATGTTACCAGTTGCACATGAGAAGCCTTCAGGAATGCTGGGCAACTGAAGGCATGTTCACAGAACTGACATCTAATCTGGGGTTCTCACCACATGCTGAGAGATTGCTGTGGTGGTTTGAATAAAAATGCTCCCCACCCTGTATGACCTTAGGGAGTGGCACTATTAGGAGATGTGGCCTGGTTAGAGTAAAAGTGGCTTTGTTGGAGGAGGTGTGTCACTAGGGGGTGGACTTTGAGGTCTCAGGCCCAGTATGGCATTTTCTTCCTGTTGCCTTCAGATCCAGATGTAGAACTCCTCCAGCACCATGTCTACCTGTGTGTCATCATTCTTCCCACCATAGTGACAATGGACTATACCTCTGTACTCTAAGCCAGCCCCAATTAAATATTTATCTTTATAAGAGCTGCTATGGTCATGACATCTCTTCACACAATAGAAACCCTAACTAAGACATATGCTAAGATTGCAAACACTTGAAAAATACTGATGCTGAGGATAGAGTTCAGGGGTCAACACTTTGGAAAACTTTACCAGAGACTGACCAGTGAATGAAAAGGGACGGCAGAGAACTACATTAAACCACGGATCCACACAGGAGACTCAGAATTCTAGAAGCTTTCACACCTGCTTTGTTCTTCCCAAAGCTTCATGAGATACCCAGAATCCTTGGAGAAGTGGTCCAGGTAGGAGAAAAGCAATAGAAAGGGAAGCATGAAGACAAATCCTTGCACAGGATCCTCTCCTGGGTGCACTCTCCTGAGAAGTCCTGGAGTCAACTATGCAACATGACTCATGGCTTTTCCTATGTGACCTTTAAACACTTGAGGATAAGGGGGAAAAAGTGAAACAAATAAAAACAAAACCCGGAAAGTTTTTGATTCTAAAAGGCAAAACCATGACCCAATTTCAACCTGGCAGATACATCACCTCACCCACACAATCACTCAAGGAAAACAGGACACCCTTCAGGAGACGGGGGTGGGGGGTGTTGTTATTAAAGACACCCAACAACATTGTCCTAGAGTCCAGTAGTCCAGCTCTCTTTGGTCTTTCAGCCAAAATGAAAACTCAGAATAAACCACCATGGTAGCCTTGTAAAACATTAGGGGAAAGCACCAGGAGGAGTGACAAGGGGGTGAGCACCATGCGACAGCCCAAAGGGCCTTAAGCAACAAGAGTTGCCCTGTCTCATCATGTTTTCCAGTAAAAGCTGCATTTGAAACACCACTTCCAAAGAAGCAAGATGGCCAAGGGAGTGTTGCTTCAGCATCCTCTGTACCTCAGGTAGCCTTCCCAGGTCTAGATCAGTTCACAGTGGCAACTCTAAGAAGCACAGCTAGGACCACAGCCAGCTCTACCCACCCACTTCCTCCTAGTTCTCATCTGCTTTCACAGAATAGCCATATAAACTAACTTGGTTCCACTTTGCACCCTTGACATTTTCCCCCCAGAAGCATCTGCAGTTGCCACTACTATCCTGTTATGTTAAGCATCATGGTCATCGTAGACAGACATCAGACATCATGAGAGTACATGGAAAATGCTATGTCCTCTTTTATTCTCCTAGACTACACTAGTAACTCCCTTCTCTCTTTGAGCTCCAGCTTTCTTTGGATTTGCTTCCAAACCCCCAATACTATCTATTATACCTGCATGGGCAAGCTCATCCACAGTCAACATGGGTTTTACAGAAGGCAAAGTTCTGCAGGACTTGTAGACATCCAAGAAACATTCTTGAATGCCCCACAATCTCAGCACAAATAAATCTTTGCATCAACTCCCCACTCCTAGCTTTCCACCAGGCCTTGCTGCCTTTGTCTGCAATCAATATCAAATTGATGCTGGTTTCATTTTTGTTGCTGGAATAAAATACGCGCCCCCCCCAACAGAAAACAACTTAAGAGAGAAAAGGTTCATTTTAGCTCACAATTCTGGGTGATAGTTCAGCACAGCAAGAAGTCAAGGCAGTGGGAATTTAAAACAACTTGTCATATCACAGTCCCAGTCCAGAACAAAGAGAAATGAATGCATGCATGCTTCTAGTACATAGCTAGCTCCCTTTCTCCCTTGGATAGTCCAGGACCCAAACCCAGGGAATGATACCCTTCACTTTTGGGTTCTTCCCACATGAATCAACATAATCAAAACAATCCCCTCGAAGATTCCCCACAGGTCAATCTGTTCTAAACTATCCCTCACTGAGACTCTAGGTTGTGTGAAGATGACAGCTAAAGTTAATGGGCCATGTACAAATGCAGTACAATCCTTCTAATGGAAATGCCTTTCCTTCCCCCCGACTCACCTTAGTTGGGGAAATGCCTCTCATGGCCTCCGCTCAGGATTTATATCCTACACCACACACACACACACACACACACACACACACAGAGCCATCTTAATTTGTATCCTCCAAATATCCCATGCATATCTCCATTCCTTGTGTTGTCAATCCAGTCATAATGCTATCAAATAAACATTGGCTTAATCGAGTTCCCTGCTGGGCCTGGAATTGGGAACAGGAGCAAGGACTCATTCTGCAGCATGGAGGACATACTTCATGGATGCCTCAGAAATGAGGGTATGCGATGGACCAGACCCCATGGAGGAGAGTCATGAGAACGATTCGTCTTCATTACCACAGATCTGTGGGATGTGGGTCCTCTTACCACTGTGAGGTAAAGTCAACAAACTCTGCGGAGAACTTGTCTGCTGGGAGCTGCGGGGATGGCTCTTCCACCACTTGTTTTAGCTGCTGGAAGGGAGTTCCCCAAGAATCGTAAGGAAACCGAAGGATGGCGAGCTCAATCTAAAAGGAGGGAAACAAGGGAGGCAACCATTTAAGAAGGGCTCTGAGGAAGCAGCTGTGTTTCTTTTTAGGAGGAGTAGAGGTGAAGCTCAAGTATAATTAGGGAAGTAAAATAAACCAATAACCTGTTCTCTCAAAATCTGAGTGCTATTTATTTAATATTATCTTACCAGCGACAGCTATTTAGGCCTACCAAAATAAACGAGTCTCTTGATAACACCCAGAATGCTATTTAATAAAAACTTATCAGCCAAGAGCATTAAAGTTCAAGACAGGAAGCAACCAGTTTTTCAAGTAACTGGCCAGAAAGGAATGCTTATGCCTTTGGCAACACTGTGCTTCTGCTGCCACCTACAGGTCCCTCAGTGAAATGGAAAATTAGAAAAAAAAAAAAAAAAAAAAGTTACCCAGGACCAAATGACTGATCTTTTTTTGGACTTGAGTAAAGGCCACTCTGATGTTGCAGAATCACATGTTTTCTGGGCAGGGACATGGAATAAGTCACTGGATATAATCAGCTGCTGGTCCTGGGCAGGAGCCAGGACCACAGTGGATAATTCCAGACCTCAGAGACACACTGAAAATGTACACAGAGGTAACAGATAAGGCACTGACTGTGCGGCCACAGGACCATGCTTGGGAAAGTCCACTATCTGTTAGTGTGTTCTTAGGACAGATCTGATTTCAACATCCAAAACTTCCACCATGAAAATGTTCAGTGCCAAGCTGGGGATGTCACCCGGTTGGCAGAGTGCTTGCATAGCATTCATGAATCCAAGAGTTCAGTCCCCAGAATGGCATCAAACTAAGCATGGCGGTACGTGCCTGCAATCCCAGCACTTTGAGAGTGAGGAGAGGAAGATCAGAAGCTCAAGGTCATCCTGGGCTACATACAGATTTTGAAGCCAGCCTGGAAAACATGAGAGCTGCTCTCAAAAAAATTAAAATAAAATACACAGCTTAGTGCCTTTGGCCTATCAAGCCCCCACACACATTAGCATTCTTTGTGCAACTTAAGTTTCTTGTCTTGCTTGTAATCATTAAATCTAAACTGTAAGAAACCTATTAACCCCAAGTCTATCAGAAAAATAGCCTGTGAGAATATTCAAGTTATTGAAGGTCATATGACTAGTAACAGACAAAAAAAATTGGACTATCAGATCTCACTCAAGGGTTTTCACTGTCCCTCACCACAAACAGTCAGTCTGGAAAAATGACTTTGCTGTCTCAGACAAGAAACAGTGCCCAAGTGTGGTGTCAAGGGTACTTGCTTCTGAATTCCCAAAGACCACCCTATTCAGTTTCATGCTCAAAACCTCATAGTCCATAATGATGATCATAGGTTACCATGGTGATGCCCAGACTCCAAATGTCAGACTTCACACTGTACCCCTTCTGGTTGAGCTCCGGGTTTATTCGTTCGGGCTGGAAAGAAGACAGACAGCTAAGAAATGGAAAGACAATTGAGATGCCATACGTAGCTCAATAAAGACTCGGGTGGAGACAGCACCAGCTGCCAAGTGAGTTATTTGACTCTGTTAATGTGCCAAAAGACTGGCAATCACTGGCTATGAAATGTCTCCACTGGGCTTCCCTTCTTTGTATTGGTCTTTTCTTAGAGGCGGCAATAAATCCAGATCCGTCATAACAAATTTGAACTGCCTTAAGAATAAGGGTACATGTTCAAATTCTCTATTAAGACCATCCCTGGTTAAAATATCACCAGCTCAAAACTCACTAAAAAGAACCTGCAGAAGTTCCCAGCTACTGCCTAATGTCAAGAGACCCTAGGGACTTTCACTCAAACATGGACAAGAAGCTTCCAAACCCAAACATGAGCCCGTTTCCAAAATGAACGTGTTCCTCCAACTGAAAGGATCTTGAGATCTTGCTAGTGGACAGTGAATATGTGCATGCCCTAAGGTGTTCTGTGAGAACCACAACTGCCAGTTATCCATAGTCTTCCATCTTTAACAATCAAGCTAATACTCGAGTGCAAGTTAGTGTATAAAACTGTACGGCAGTGTGTTTTACTTATATATATTTTCAAGTAATTTGCTCCTTGGACTTAATTTTGATAGACATAATATATATGCTATGATTTGCACGTTTGTGTCATCCCAAAATGCACATGTTAAACCTTATCTCTCCTGATATCATCATAGGAAGTTGTATCTTTGTAAGATGACTGTGGATTTGGGGTGGGTGAATTCCCCATGGATAAGGTTAATGCCCTCCTAAAAGAAGTCTTAGACAGATGCCCTGCTCCTTCCAAGAAGTGAGGACCCACAAGGAGCCAAAATGAGCCAGAGGGGGAGGCTCTCACCACGGCCTGAACCTTCCAGTATCTTCAACTCGGACTTCCCAGAGTGAAAACTCATAAAAAACTACCTGTGGTCTGTAAGGTATCCAGTTTGTGGTATCTTGTTATAGTAACTTCAAAGGATGGAGACAATATCTGGAGCAAATGACAAATGACTTCTGACATAAGACCTTTAAGAAGATGACACAGTGCAGAATGTCTTGAATCTGAGGTTTATTTCAATCTTCCCTCAAAGCCATGCATTTCTTATGTTCTGGCCTGGTTTTGCAAACAGGTGCATTTCTCAGCATGTGCACATACAGACACACACACACAAACCTACACACACCCTTCTGGGTGCTGTACTTACAGCCATGTACGGTTTGCAACCCGCATCAATTGTTTTAGCAACAGAGTCCACCAGGTAGCCGCTGATTCCAAAATCACACATCTTCACTTGGCCCAGAGCATTAATGAGCACATTAGAAGGCTTGACATCTGAAAGCAAGAGTGACAAATTCACTTCTCCACCACTAGAGGGCTCTAGACTCTCCACTTGTCTTGCACGTCCATGTTTGCCAAGCTGCCCAACACAAGTATCACCACCAATCCTGACTCACAGCTACATACAGCTTGTTCCTTTCCACTTGGTGTTTTGTTTTGTTTTGTTTTGTTTTGTTTTTGGTGACCGGGTTTCTCTGTGTAGCTTTGGAGTCTATCCTGGCACTTGCTCTGGAGACCAGGCTGGCCTCCAACTCACAGAGATCCGCTTGCCTCTGCCTCCCCAGTGCTGGAATTAAAGGCGTGCGCCACCAACACCTGGCTCCACTTGGTTTTTAATTCTTCACATTTTGTCTATGTCTTTCAAGGTTATGAAACACCAAATGGAAAAATCTGGTCCTCTGCTTATCTTATCATTTCATCACCTCCATACACGTAGTAAGAAATTAAAAAAAAAAAAAAAAAAAAAAAAAAGATAAAATGATTGCCAAACCAAATGTCCCAAGCAAACTAATCTATCAGGGCTGTGGAGATGGCCCAGTGGGTAAAAGCATTTGTCATCCAAGCATGGTGACCTGAGTTCAAATACTCAGCATCCATATAAAAAGCCTGGTGCATTGTGTGTGTGTGTGTGTGTGTGTGTGTGTGTGTGTGTGTGTGTGTGTGTGTGTGTAATCCTGAGCATCCTTGTGGGGAGAAGGAACACACAGACAGGAGACTACCCAGAGGTGTGGGCTAGCTAGCCTGGTGTACAGAAAGGTGAACAACAAGATACTGTCTCAAATAAGATGGAAGACAGGGACCGACACCTAAGGTTTCCCTCTGACCTCCGTAAGTGAGCTGTGGCATGAAAGCACCCACATACACACATACACATACACACACACACACACACACACACACACACACACACATATCACACACAGTATACACACATACACATAGAAAATAAAGTCTTCTCTTGAATACATAGTGTGAGAGTAAGAGGTTGAAGAGCAGAAAGGAAGAAAGCAACACAATGATACAAGTATGGTCACAGCAACCCATTTTGACTGAAACTTCTGCAAGAGATTTATCAGCAGCCACCATAGTGTAAAATGTTATAAACTCAGGCATGCCCAGACATGAGCAGGTCACTGAAGAAAGGGTGATAATTGAACCATTCAGGGTAGGAAGGTATAACCCACCCATTGGCATGCTCTCAATAGATGAACCAAACATTGCTGTCCCTAGATGGTTGAATTGGAAAGAACAATTAACTTCTGTCCCCTGTGACACTTTGCACAGTCATAGAATAGAAAGAATAGGCTTATTCTAAAGTTAGTCCTTCAATTGGGCATGGTAGCATGGGCATGCAATCCTAGTACTTTAGAGACCAGGGCAGGGGTCTGGGAGGATCTTTTAGCTACATAGCAAGTTTGAGACCATCCTGAGCTATAGGAAACCCTGCATCATAAAAAAAATAAATAAAACAAAAAATTTTAAGCTATTCCATTATCATTTTTCTCTTAAACTAGATGGCATACCAATATCATTTTATTACTTCCATAGCTTTGTATAGGCACTAACAAAAAAATTGAATATTTCAATATTTTAAAGAAAAGAAAGGACAAATGACTTCCATAGCTACAGATAGTCTGAATGCTTGTTCCTATCTACAGTCCTGCTTCCTCCTTACATTCCACTCTCCTCTATTTCCAGCTTTACTGCTACCAATTAATGCTAGCAATAGCAGGCATACTATGCAGGACATTTTACATCATGTACTCACAGAGGCTAAGAACTACCCCTTAGTACCCATAACACCTCTACTAACTTCCTCAAAAACACACTTAATCTACAAACTGATGGGGGAAGGGCTTCTGTGTATGTGTTCCTCTTATTGGATGATAAATAAAGCACTGTTTGGTAAAGCAAGTCAGGCGGGACTAGGAGTCAAGGAGGATTCTGGGAAATGTAGTAAAGAAGTGGTGATCCACAGGAAGTGACATTGCAGGGAGACTCATATATAAACAAGGGCAAGAAGGAAGTGGGCCCCTTCTCTCTTCCTCCAGAGTCACCATGTGATCCCGGGATGAGGATGCCAATGGAAGGCATCCTAAATAAGCTAAGTCTTATAAAATATATAGATTTATGATAATTAAGACTGAGCTAACAGATGAGAAATCCGCGTCATTGGCTAAGCAGCATTTGTACCTAATATAAGTCTCTGTGTATTATTTGGGGCCCTAGCTCGGCAGGCAGAACTAGGGTAGCTGGCAGAAATGCCCACATGATGGTAGGGCTCAGGTGGCTTTTGGTGGAAAGATTTATTGTAACAACAAACTGTAAGGTGTCCCTGAGTAGAACCTTCCAACAATAATCAGTTCTTTGTTTTACTTATACTACCTCCATATATGGTACTTTCCTGTTTCCAGGATGGTTTATTGAAGTTTTTCTACTCATCTCTTTATTGAGAATCCCTATATAGAATTTTTTAATTTATTTATTTTCTAAGTATGTCTCTCTCTGTGTGTAAGTGCTGTATCCTCAGAAGGCACAAGAGGGTGTTGGATCCCCTGGGACTGGAGTTACAGATGGCTGTGGGTCACCATGTGGGTGCTAGGAATTGAACCTGGATCCTCTGCAAAAACAGCCAGTGTTCTTAACCACTGAGCCATCTCTCTAGCTCCCTAAATTTTTTCTTAAAGAATACATTTTCCTAGATAACTCCTGGGTCTTCTTCATGTTATTAAAAACATCTATACTTAAAGTGACTTCAGAGGTTTGAGAGATGTCTCAATCAATGGTTAGAGAGCTCACTGCTCTTCTAGAGGACCTAAGTTCAGATCACAGCACCCACATCAGGCAGTTCACAACAGTCTCTAACTCCAGCTTCAGGGGATCCGATGCCCTCTTCTGACCTTTGTGGGCTCTGCACTAATGTGGCAGGGACACACACATGCGTAAGCACACATATACACCTAGGTAAAAACAAAATTTAAAAGAATTATGAGACAAATGGGTAGAAATGGATGGGTAAATAGACTAGATGAGTGGATGGATGAAGAAATAACAAACACTGCTGCAGAGATGGCTCAACACCTAAAAGCACACACTGTGCAAACATGAGGGACCTGAGTTCAAATTCCTAGAACCCACTTTAAAAGCTAGGCATGGTCATGCCCACCAGTGACCCAGTTCTGAGAGGAGACAGGGGGATCACTGGGATTGGCTAGCTGCTTCAGTGAGAGACCCTGCCTCAAAGAAATAAGACAGTGAGTGACAGAGAAAGAACCTGACATCCTTCACTGGCCTCTACATTCATGCATGGTTGAGCATACCCACACATGTTTGTGCATAAGATACACACACACACACACACACACACACACACACACACACACACACCTACATGCATGCATGAAAGAAAAAGATAACAGGAAGGCCAGTAAAGAGAAGGCAAAAAGAGACAATTTTTTCCCACTTCCTGCAGCCTGGAAAGGCTCTGCTTTGTTCTGGAGATTTCTACACTACACGTGTGCAGCTGCATCTAGGGATCTTGTGGAGATACAGTTCTGATTTGTCCTGCGACTATGCTCTGTAAGCAACTCCTGCTGTAGGATGCACAATACAAGCTGGGATCCCCCCCCCCCTTGGGTCTGTTCAAATTTTCAATGATGCACCCATAGCTCTCCTTGGTGAATTTCTATTCAATTTAGGTATAGTACAAAATTCACTCGTTTTTATATTCTCAGCCAAGACAAAGAATGGCCAAGGCCTACAGCCTGAATCTTAAATGTCTTCCAAAAGCCAATGTGCTACAGGCTTAGTCTTCAATTTGGCTGTATGGGAGATGCTGAAATCCTTAAGAGGTGAGGCTTGGAGGGATGTTTTAGGTCACTGGGGACTTCTCTTGAAGGGGATTATGGGATTCTGGTATCATAGTCTCCCTTTTGCCTCCGGCCATAAAGTGAACTAGCTTCCTCTGAAACATGGTCCCACCGTCTTGCACCGCTGCCTCACCACTGGCCAAAGAGCAACAAGGTCAGTTAACTACAGACTGAAGCCTCCCATCTGTGACTCAAAATAAACCTTTCTTCTCCATCAACCAATTGTGTCAAGTGTTTTGTCATAGTAACAGAAGATTAATACAACTACTTACATTGGTTTTATAAGCCCAAAGGAAAGATCTTTAGTTTTCCCCCAACTCAACCCCACCCCTACACACAGGGAAGAGTCGGGGAGGAAAGGAGACACCAGGCAAAAGAAGTGAACTTAGTCCAAGGAGCTGCCAAGACGGCTCGACACATGCTTACCTCGATGAATGACAGAGAGCTTACTGTGTAGATGTTCTAATGCTTTTACAATCTGCAAGGGAAACAGGAGATTTATAAACCCCATCATGGGAAAGAAGCTAAATGAATGCCCAGTGTTCTCGGTTTTACTAACTCTTCCTGCTTCAAGTTGCTGAATGGGTGATTTTCTCAAACAGTAGTAGTAGCCCTAATCAGAAGTTACCTAATTGGACTTCTCCCACCAAGGAGGATTGTATCTTACAACAGAGATGCTTCTTTTCATCTCTCTTTCTCCACCTTCCTGAACCTTGGTAGCCATTAAGGTCGCCTTGTTTTCTAATTTCTTTTACACCTTAGTGTTTAGAAAAACTCTACAAGAGAGAGCTGAACTAAAGTATATCTGAGTACAGGTATAGGAACAGTTATCACAGATAGTGAACACATGGCTTGGAGCCCATGATGGTGAGTTTTAATTGTCAGCTTGACACATTCTAGAATCATCTTGGAGGAGAGACTGTCTAGATCAAGTCGGCCTGTGGGTATGTCTGTGGAAGACTGTCTTGGCTGCATTCATTGAAGTGAGAGGAGCCTGACCACTGTGGATGGTGCCATTGTTTGGATAGAAGATTGCATAGAAATATAGAAAACAAAATTAATGCATTAGCTCCTAGTTCTCTGCCCTTGACTGTGGATGTAATATGACTAGCTGCTTCAAGTTCTTGATGCCTTGCCTTCTCTGCAGTGATGTCCTGTAGCCTGGAATTGTGAGCTAAATCAATCTTTTCTCCCTTAGGTTGCTTTTTTTAAAAAAAACTTTTATTTATTTATTATGTATACAATATTCTGCTTCCATGTATATCTGCACATCAGAAGAGGGCATCAGATCTCATCACGATGGTTGTGAGCCACCATGTGGTTGCTGGGAATTGAACTCAGGACCTCTGGAAGAGCAGTCGGTGCTCTTAACCTCTGAGCCATCTCTCCAGCCCCCCTTAGGTTGCTTTTGTCAGGTTTTTTTTTTTTTCATAGCCAAAGAAACAGAACTAACATAGAGGTATTTGGCATGGTTTACCAAACCAGGTCAATGGCTGCATGTACTACACAGAGACTGGGAAGAAAAGCATTGGTTTAGTCTCCTACCAACATCCTCAGTACCCAACAGAATCTGTTGAGATAACAGATCTAACAGTTTGATGGTGCTTATTAGGCAAAGACACAAATCCTGAACTTCTCCCATTGCCCTTGGGGTTCGTGATATACTCACAGAAACTGCTATCTTCCCTAAGATATCCTCTGGAATTGTTTGGCCTTTATCAATAACTTGTTTGTAGAATTTATCTAGTGACGTATCCATGAGCTCCATGCATATCCACACATCGCCCTGGAGACGAATAATTCGGGGATTATCAATGAGGAGGGAAGGGGGAAAAAGAAGAAATAACCAACAATGTTTTTCTGATGGGCTATTTCTTTTCAAAAGAAAGGGATGTTTCTCAAGATTTTAAAATCATTTAAAAGCAAACAAAATTATCTCCAAAGAACAGCCCAGTCTGCTGGGAGACTATGATGAGATCAGAGACTCTGAAGTTGCTGATCTCCTTGAACATTGAACTGAAGGATCACCTACCTCCCGAAAGAGTGCACCATAGAAGGTAACAGTAAATGGACAATCCACTGTCCTCATGGAAACATCCAGATCCATCAGTAGCCGTTTCTGCTCCTGGCTATTAACTGTGGCCCGGATCCGCTAAATGGGAATGCATAGGAAATGTATGGTTACTCCTCTGAGGAAGAGTCAGCTGAAAAGACAGAACTCACCAGAGCCCTATCCTAACATCAGAATCAAACTTTACCCTGTTAGCAGAAACCTGGCCCACAGCATCCCAAGAATTAGCTACTTAAAAAATAATGAAGATGGTTGACCATTTGATTTCCTGACCAGCCCTTGCTTAGAAGCAAACACATGGTATATTTCAGAGCAGAGGCATATTATGTGAGAAAGCACTCCAAAGCTGCAAAAGCAATGTTTATGTCAATTCAATGCAAAAGGCAATAGCATTGATTACTTTCTAACTTATCTGTGATCCCAAGGTTTTAGAAAAAGAAAAACAGCTGAGTACGGCAAGACAGCTCAGCAGTTAAGAGCACTTGCTCTCTTGCAGAAGAGTCAGATTTGGTTCCCAGCACCCACATGGCAGCTCAAACTTTCTGTAACTCTAATCCCTCTTATGGCCTCTCTAGGCACTGCACACACACGGTGCACATACATGCAGGCAGGCACACACACATACATACACAGAAAAAATAAATCTTTCAAAAAATTGGAAAAATGGTGAAAATTCTCACTTTTGGAAAATGTTGAAGTACCACAGCTATAGTCAACCTTAGAGTACTGTGGTGGTTTGAAAGAAAATGACACCCAAAGGGAGTGGCACTGTTGCCTTGTTGGAACAGGTGTGGTCTTGGTGGAGAAAGTGTGTCACTGTGGAGGCGGGCTTTGAGGTCTCATATATGCTCAAGATACCACCCAGTGTCACACTTCACTTCCTGTAGCCTGCATAAGACATAGAACTCTTATTGCCCTCTCCAACATCATATCTGCATGCACACCACCATGTCCCACCATGATGAAAATGGTCAGAACCTCTCCGGCTCCAATTAAATGCTTTCATCTATAAGAGTTGCCAAGGTCATGGTGTCTCTTCATAGCAACAGAAACCCTGAGACAGGAACCCTTAGGAAATTCATTCTGGAACAAATTTGAATAATAAAAGCCACAGATGATTGTATCTCTAAAAGAAAATGCTGCCATTTGGACATATATCTTTGTATATTCTAAAATCGCCTCACCTCTAGAGGACTTAGAATCTACTTAAGACATGCTGGCTGATTCCAAACTGCCCATAGCTCAACATCCAAGGAATTGACACTAGGTACTTTTTACCCTTCTTTCCCCACAAACACAGACATTTATTTCTCAGCTTTTGTTTCTTGATTTTCAAGGGCAGTTCTTTTAGAAACAACATTATATGTAATTAATGAGGCTTTTGTTTAGCATCTGATTTGATAAAAAACAACAACAATAGAATAACAATACTTCTAGATAATCAAGGAAATCTTAATTTGGGTTGGTATTAGATGAGGTTTTAATTAATTAATTACTTTAAGTGTAATTAGTTACATGGTCGTAGGAACTAGAAAGAGGGTTCAGTGGTTAAGAACATGTACTGTGCTTGTATAAGACCAAAGTTCAGGTCTCAAACCCAAATCAGGTAGCTAACAACTACCTATAATTCTACCTCTAAGGGGCATGACACCCTCGTCTAGCTTCCAAGGGCACCCACACCCATGTGTACAGACATAGACATAGACGTGCGCGTGCGCACACACACACACACACACACACACACACACACACACACACACACAAATTCTTTAAAAAATAAAAATGGGGGACAGGGAAGACTTAGCAAATAAATAGGAAGCAGATACGATACAGGCTAGCAGAGGACCTTCCTCAAAGTTCAAGGGAAATACTGATTCCTACAAAGAGTGCTTCTTTTTTATCCTATTGTGGGGCATTTTGCCTCTGTGAAAAGAGCCAGCTCACAGTTGAGATGGGCACGTGCATACACGGAAGACGCACACCATTTCCCGGAACTTCAACTCTACCTTCACCGCCATGATCTGCCCGCTGGGCACGTGCCGCATCTTCTCCACCACACCGTACGCACCTCGCCCCAGCTCCACTATGGGCTCCAGGTCATCCGCCTTCACCTCAAAGTTCTGCAAGGAGGAAAAGTAGTCACAAAAATGGAACGTGAAAACTCAGCAGGGCATGACTATGCTACCCTCTAAATGGTTTCTTTTGGTGTCCTTGGAATGAGAGTCGGACACAAGTCAAGGTGCCACTCAAAGCAAGGAACACCAGGAAGTGTTAAGGTCCCCTGGTAAAGACCTTGCTCATCCCCAGCATGAGACCCCACTCCACCCAATTCGCTTTCAAACTGTCGCTTTGAAGCTATCTATACTGCAGCTCCTTCGCAACGCACCTGTGTGGCTTTGATAAACACCCCCGCCCCAAGAGAGCCATCTATTCCCCTCAATTGCCTTCCACGGGGACCACAATCACTTGATTGCAATTCACAATTCAAAATAACAAAAGTCAGCTCCCTTGAAATTCCAAACCTCCTTCAGACCATCCCCTGACAGGCTGCCATATGGACAAAGAGGTCAAAGTGTCAATCACTACCACATGACTTTTCTCACCTGATTTCCAATAGAAATGCAAGCCTTGGAGTCTAGATCTCGAGGTGGCCTAAGAAAGATGAGGGACAAAAGAAGCAGCGTGAGATGGTTGGCCAACCATGTCTTCCCCAAACAGGGCAGCTGTTGGATTTGTTCTTGGGAAACTGTGACAAGTTCACCAGTCAAGCAAACAGAGGAACAAGGGACAGAGTGTGGGGCCTGAAATAAAATGCATTTGGGTTTTCCTCACATCATCTCTTTGAGTATCTACTTCTTCTTTAACGTGGGGATATTAATACATACACTCAGTGGTGTTAACTGAGATACTCCAGGTAAAATCCTACATTAACTATTCAATACATAAGAGCCAGGTGTATTGAATAGAGCAAAGCTTTTTTTTTTTTTTTTTTTTTTTTTTTTCCCCTGATTCTTTGAGACAGGGTTTCTCAGTAGCTATGGAGCCAGTCCTGGAACTCACTCTATAGACTAGGCTGGCCTTGAACTCAAAGAGCTCCACCTGCCTCTGTCTCCCGAGTGCTGGGATTCAAAGCATGCACCACCACTACCACCTGGTAGAGCAAAGCTTTTAAAATCATGGGTTGTGGCCCCATGTGCTGTGTAACTGTGGTGGTTATGGCAGTAGAAAAAGGTTTCTGAACACACAGCAACTGAAAGCTAATTCAGAATCAAACTCATAATGAAACTGAGATGTCTCTCATGGCACTCACCTGTGTTGCATGGGGTGGCTTCACCACAGCCTTGGTTCTAAGCACACAGCATGCACGCTTTGTATGGCACATATCACATACCATGAAACATAAGTAAACAGTGCCTGGGGTACCTTGGATCCAATTTGAGATTACTGCATATTTTTGTTGATGTGCTTTCACTAGACATACAACCCTTTCTGATTTTATAGAAGCATAATGGTTTCATGATGGGAAGCAAGGCTTCAATACTTTCCTGCTATTATTCCTTAGTGTTTAAGTATTCAAGTGGTGTGTATTGTATTAAAATGTTTAATTTTGAAAAATGCTGTTTGAGTTGCTGACTTGAGTTTCATAAAACAATTGTTAAATGTATTTTGACTTGGGATTAGGACAAAATTTCCAAAAAATTCTGAAATATCCCTAAATATAGTCCTGTTGTTTTTTAATACATGGTTCTATCAAGTGGTCTTTTCAGTATTGATTGTTTCAAGATAAAAATACCAACCAAATCTGAAAAACATTGAAGCCACTTTACATATTGTGGTAGCAGATATTCAGTCCTGATTAAATTGTTTATGCTAAAAAATACTCAAGCATAGGGGTGGAGAGATGGCCCAATCAGTGGTTAAGAGCACTGGCTGCTCTTCCAGAGGACCCGAGTTCAATTCCCAGCACCTACATGGCAGCTCACAGATGTCTGTAGCTCCAGGTCCAGCAGATCTGGCATCCTCACACAGACATTTTTGCAGGCAAAACATGAATGCACATAAAATAAAAAATAAATTTAAGAAAATACTCAAGCACTAACTGTCTCATTCATATACAATTTTGCTTTAATCATTTGAGAATGGCTAAATTCTACATATGCAAAGGAATTATCTTAAAATGAAGTTATTCATTATTTATTACCAGTAGATGTCTGATATGTATTCCTCTTAAATACCTATATTCCTGAGTTTATATTTAAAAATTTGTTGAACAAAAATGGTTCATGAGTGGAAAAAAAGCTTAAGAAGCTTTGATACAGACAATAATGCTACAGTGGTAGTCATTAAACCCTTTCAATCTAGAGTGCCAAAATATTCAATTACTTTTACTATCTGTCTCTATAATTTTTTTAAAGTGGAATATGGTCCTGTTAACTCAGAAAATTCATAGAACACAAGAACTCCGAAGATCATAAAGAGCTCAGGTCCCCTGACTCCCATCTCAGCATACTTTTGGTTCTACCATGCCAAGTCTGGTGACATTTCTTCTGTACATAGGGAACATTCTATTCTGGGATTGTCTCAGGACCCAGAGATTTGTTGACTTTGTGTTTCCATAGTCTCCTCCTGGGCACTAATTTTTATTTTCTGTGCTCTGGGATGGTAGGAACCAGCTGAAGTGAAAAGTGTTTGGCTTTTGCCATGTGACTAACCAGTAACTGAGAAAGGCACTTTCTTGAAATAAATGCACCCAGAGTTAAGAGATGCTGAGACACATGTGGTTAACATGATCAAACAAACAGAACAAAGAGATGAAGACAGGGAACACTGGTACTACCCTTGCAAAGAACAAACAGCCTAGCAACTCAAGTCTCCTTGGATGCACATTCACACCAGAACTGCCTGCAGAGCAAATGAAGAGAAATAAAGGGAAAGGGGGAAGAAGAGAAGATGAAAGGAAGGAGAGATAAGAATCTGTTGCTACCCTGGTTAGATTTAACTGTCAACTTGACAAGCCTGCCTTCATCTGGGAGAAAAGCCTAAGGAATTGCTTAGATTAGATTAGCCTGTCAACGTGTCTGTGGGGAATTGTCTTGACTATTAGTGATACAGGAGGGCCCAATCCACCTTGGGTAGTGCCATTCCTAGACAGGAGAAACTGGGTTATATAACAAAACTAGCTAAGAATGAGTCTATGGCTGAGCCAGAGAGCAGTGTTCCTCTATGATTTCTGTTTCCAAGTTCCTGGTTCACTTCCTGCCCTGACTTTCTTCAGTTATGGACCATGACCTGGAAGTGTAAGCCAAATCAATCCTTTCCTCCCCAAAGTTGCTTTGATCAGAGTATTTTATCACAGAGGAATAGAAAGGAAATTAGAACACTTGCTGGAGGCTCATTTTCCCCAGCCCTTCTGTGTTATGCTTTTATCCCGTCTGCTGAAACTAAATACACATATAAAATAATGAAGACGAAGTAAGAAATCAAACACAGATATGAATGTCAATCTAAGACTTTCATGGCAAGCCTCTCCTTACTTCATATATCATTTCATTTTGGCAGAACATTGGAAGCTTTTCTAGGCTAACTTTAAATATGAGACTGGGAGGAAGAGTGAGAACAAATCTAAAGTATAGTGTGTGTGTGTGTGTGTGTGTGTGTGTGTGTGTGTGTGGTGTGTAAGTGTGTGTGTATGTGTGTATGGTGTGTGTGTGAGTGTGTATATGGGTGTATATGTGTGTGGTGTGTGTGTGGTGTGTGTGTGTGTATGTGTGTGTGTTGTGTGTGTGTGTGTGTGTGAGTGTGTGTGAGTGTGTGTATGTGTGTGTGTATACTATTTCTGATCAGGCAATTTTTCTTCAGAGAAGCCTTCCAGAAGAATCAAGTTTCTAAAAACTAATTTCTCATTTTTTAAGATTTATTGTATGTTTTTTAATTATGTGTATGTATGTGTATCTGTGTGTGGGTATGTACACATGATTGTAGGTGCCTGTGGAAATAGAAAAAGGTGTCAAATACTGTAGAAATGAAATTACAGGTGGTTGTGAGCCACCTAGCATGTGTAATAGGAACTGAATCAGGTCCTCTGCAAGAGAAGCAACCATTCATGAGTTCTGGATCATCTCTTTAGCCCCTGATTTCTCATTGTTAAAACAGTCAAAGCTGGTCTTTCTTTAGTTGTTGCAATTTGTTTGCACTAATTGTAATAGCCCTTTAAAAGGAGAACAAATGTAACTTAAAATGCATGACTAATAATAAAATCTTTTGCAACTATTTAACACCCTTCCCTGGTAAAGCTACCGAGGGAAAAAAAAATGATTATTTGTGGTTCCCTCCATTTGCTTGCCAACCAGTGAGGTCATTAAATAGGACCTCTTCCAGATCTAATACCTTCTGTTCTAAACCATGGCTGGGCAAACTGCAGCCTATGATCCAGCTATGGAAGACTTTCTGAAGTTTAATAATTCTACAATATTTTACAAAAATAGCCAACAAAGGGCACACAACTGATGCCATCATGGCCTACTGAAGCCCCAAATATTTACTCTCCAATGTTCCCAAATGTTTGCTGTCCCTGCCTCTACGCTCTGGTCACATTTAATCTCAAGCTAATAGGACATGGTTCCATTTTCCAAATAAGAAAAATGAAAGGGCTGGAGAGATGGCTCAGAGGTTAAGAGCACTGGCTGTTCTACCAGAGGTCCCGAGTTCAATTCCCAGCAACCACATGGTGGCTCACAACCATCTGTAATGAGATCTGGTGCCCTCTTCAGGCCTACAGACAGAACACTGTATACATAATAAATAAATAAATCTTTAAAAAAAGAAAAGTGAAAACCAGATGTTTTCTGGTTTTTATGAAGATACATACTTGTCAACTACAGTGAGTCTAAAACTCATGTCACCTGATCCTCAACTTTGACCTGAGAAGGAAGAGAAGGAAGTAGTAAAGAAAATGGATAAAGTGCTTTACCCATGCTGCGACTGCCATGCAAATAAGACTGAATCAAGGAACGGGTTCCCGATACTCAGGCCTCTAATGAAAATGACTAATCCACCCAAGCCTCGGGCCTCTGGGTTCATCAAGTCTGCCAAAAGCATCAAAGAATAGGGCCAAGGCCGACAGCTCGGCTGGATTAGCTGACTCTGTGCTCCTTCTGTTCAGGGTTGGACATCTAAGTTTGCCTGAGGGGGTGAGACTGACTCCACAGGAGGCTAAAACCGTGGGTGGATATTCTTGTCAACTATTCAATATTTATTCCTCTGGGGAAAGAACCTAATGTAGTACAGAATCCTTTCCCTGGAAGACCAAAGGTATTTCAAAGGTCACCTAAGACTGGTATTTCACATAAATACTAGTGATGGCCTAGTTTGATAATTATTTATTTATCTACACCTCTATGCAAGGAACCAGCTCACTGGTTGTTATTACTTGTTTATTTTATTAAACACGAACCTATTGTGCAAGTAATTGGCTCACTGGTTACTATTAGACATATTGTTCATTTGTGTTATTAAACACCCACCTGCTATGTAAGGGGTCAGCTCATTGATTACTACTACATGTATTATTTGTTCATCTTAGTAAGCACCCACCTGGGTCACAAACATTACCAGATCATTTATGTAAAACAGCTTCTTTAACTTTTATGACACTCATAGTTGCTATATGTTCACTTCAGTGGGAATAACTGACATCAAAAGCCATGAAATGACTTAAGATTATTCAATAAGAAAATTACATTGGAACCTAGAGCTATACCACAATGACTTCTCACTAGAGAGGTCAAGGATCCTAGTTTACTAACCAAGAGCTGTTTGGTCTGATCTTACATACAGCTAAGATAGCTGAGCCTCCAATATCCCTAGGTTTATATGCCAGCTTGTATGCTGAAAAGCTGCACTATAAAACCAAACATCTTGAAGCTACTTTTTACGGGACAACTATTATAACAAAACAGAGGTTGAGCTATAGATGAGGATAACTAATTTTAATACTGATCACATCATTTACTCCTAATCTCTTGAAGAAGAAACTAAAGCTTGGTGCAACTAGGAATCCTTTCTAAACTATGGTATTCAACTGGAGAATATATTTGGAGTCCAAATATAAACTTAGCCATGAAACCATGCTGAAGGACTTTGCACACAACACCTAACCCTTGAATAGTTAGTTCTACTGTTTCACTTCTCAGGAAAACAAGAACTCCCCACCAGACATACGAACTGTCTTGTCAAGGTTAAAGGAACTGATAATTATTAATATAGAGTTGATTTTGAGAGGGGACAGCTCAGAAACCTGCAGCAAAGACAGCCGGGCAGGCATGAGTGAATCAAGAATGAGTACATTATGAAGCCACACAAGCTGACATAAGGGATGACACCCGGTCCCAGGCTCGCTGCTCTACTACCGCACAGCAGAAAGGAAGAGAGATGTCCAATGAATATCAAAAGAGTGCCTAGAAAACCACAAAAAGCAGAAGCTCTTTCTTTAGAGGTAAATTTGAGCCCCAGTGTTCATAAGACTCCATGGTCAAAGATGCTAAAGTCAATCAAAACGATGCTCCTGAGTTTACACAGTGAAACAAAACCACACAGTAAAAGAATGCTCTACTCCAAGAAGCAACAGCCTGGAAACTTCTATCCTTGCTTGGGTTCTAGCCCATTTATTTACACCAAGGAATGCTTTCAAAATTCATGAAGTACAAAAATTGGTAAATATTAGGAAAAGGGTAAATAATAATTTTAAAGGGAAGGATTTTAAGGCATCTTAGTGGTTGACATAAGATAAGAATATATCTTTTTTTTATAGTTGGGGATCTAAACTCAAGCCTCACATGCTAGGTAAGTGCCTTAACACTGAATTACATACTCAACTCAATAGAAGAATACAGGTTTAGGAGCTGGCCATCGTGGTGCACACCATTACTCAGAGCACTACAGGGGTAGAGGCAGTGGTCTCTCCATAAATTCAAAGCCAACAGGGTCTACGTAGCAAGTTCCAGGCCAGCCAGGATTGCAAGACCCTATGTCAAAACAAAGCAAACAAGCAAAGAAAAAACAAAAAACAAAAAAACAAAGACTATAGCTTCAGAAAAATGTATAAAGGATAGAAAACAACAAAATAGAGAACAACAACAACAAAAAGGCAATAAAACAAGTATTGTTAAAGAAACCAATAAAATTGCTGGGCCTAGTGGTACATGCCTTTAATCCCAGCACACAGAAGGCAGATTAAGAAATAAAAGTAGCTGGGCAGTCGAGGTGCACACCTTTAATCCCAGGATTTGGGAGGCAGATCTCTGTGAGTTCAAGAACAGTGTGATCTATAGAGTGAGCTCTAAGATAGTCAGGACTGTTACACAAAGAAACCCTGTCTCATAAAACCAAAAAAGAAAAAAAGATGAAGGGATGGAGAAAGGGAGGAAGGAAGGAAGGAAGGAAGGAAAGATGGAAAGAAGGAAGGAAGGAAAACCTAAATACCTAGAGAAATGTATTACATGCGTGCACTAGCAGCCCCAGTGTAAAAGAGGTATCTATTCTCCATCAGTTGTCTTCCAAGTTAAACTCAATTCTTAATAAAACATCAGCAAGTATCTTTGCAGACAAGAACAGGTTTATTCTAAAATTAACAAGAAAATAGATAGGCTCTTTCAAGGGCCAATATAACTTTGGAATAATGCACATACATGTATAAAAGCCTAAAAAATAATAAAATTAATTTTCAAAAAGAACAAAGTAGGAGAAGCCACATTCATTCCCCCTGTTAGCAATCAAGATAGTGCAAGCCTGGAGTAAGAGCAGACCCATAAATCACTAGGACAGAATAGGAAATCCAGAAATGGCTCAAAGTGAATCTGCCCAACTAGTACTTAACAAAGGAAAAAGATAATTCAACAGGGGAGAGACAGTTTACAGAAAATTGAATTACAGCTGGAAATGTGTCAACAAAAACCCTCAGTGCATCACATATTGTACAAAAACTTAACTCCAAATGTATCTTGGGCTTCAATATAAAGCTAAAATCTCTACACAAGAACACTGAAAATCTTCAAGACCTAAGGGAAAAAGAGTTCTTAAACCTGGTACCAGAAGCATAATCTGTGAGAAGAATAACTAATAGTACTCCATCAAAACCAAATTTTTCTGCCCTGTAAAAAGTCCAAATGAAAGAAAGAATGAAAAAGACAAATTACACATTAGAAGAAGTGTTTTCATATGAGTTAACTCGGCAACTTCTTGGCTCCTACAATACATAAAGAACTCAAAAGCCAATCATGGCGCAAAAAGGGACAGTTCAGTGGAGAAAGGTCTTTGCTGCCAAAGCTGGGAGCCTGAGTTCAATATCTGTGACTCACATAGTGTAAAGAGAGAATTGACTCCCTCTGACCTCCACAGGTAGGTACACACACACACACACACACACACACACACACACACACACACACGAGGGGGGGAAAGAGAGAGAGTGAGAGAGAGAGAGCTGTATGGCTAGTGAGATCAAATAAGTTTCATGGTCCACTCCAGTATAGACTTCTTGATTATGCAAATGCTCCACAGTTGTGTAAGTTGTTAAATGAAGGTGCATAGACTGGGGAGAAGGCACATTAGACTTTTCTGCACATTTCTTTGCAACCCCCTATGACTATAATTATTTCAAAGTGTCTCCCATACAGTCCTGTACAGAATAGCATGAGGAGACTCCATATTTGACTGTAAGCTCTCTAAAACCCAGAGAGAAATTCTAAAAAACTGGCCACACATTTTTTACATTTACAGTTGGATAGAACCCCAGACTATACAGACAAAAAACCCTTTCCAACAAACCCAATATTTTTGTAGATAGGGGAAGATTTCCTCCTACAAATCTTCTTCATGAAAAGAATATTCCAACTCACTTCAGTCTCTCGGCTACCCTAGAAAGTCTCTTTCTGTTGCTTCATGGAATCCAGGGACCAGTGTCCTGGGCAATAAAATAGGTCCTTTTCAGGAACACATTCCAACACTAGGGGGTGCTCTTCCTGTCAGATGGGTCACAGTTAAGGTAAAACTCCCTTTACCAGGCGGCCTAGTGAACTGAAGCCATAAAGACAGAGCTTTCTTTGCTCTCTGCACTTTTCTCTGTCACTCTAGGGTCTCTCTTGTGGTTTCTTGTCCTGGACTCCCCACTTGTAGTAGGCAGCTGCACTGTTTCTTGGACCCCCAGCTAGATGAGAGACAGCCGGCCAACCTCACAGGCATACAAGAGGATTTGAGCTCACAAGCTTCAGCTAATACAGAAGCATTCCTTTAGCTTATCTTGCATTCTGATTTTTATAAAGACAGGATTAAGTGTCAAAATACAGGTGCTCCTCAAATACCGTCCTTCCATTTGGACTCACTTTTCAGAGTAATGCTCCCACACACATGTGGATTTATTTGTCTGTTCATTGACATCTGCTGGGAAAAGTTGAGACAGTCCACACCTGGGGAACTTGCTGGGTTTATATAGGATCTCAACCGCCATGTGGCATGTAGTTCTCACCCAGCCAGCAATTTGAGACACTGCCTTCAAAAAGCTACAGATCAATGGAGACTAACATTGATTGTTTCAGATCTCGGAAGGGTGAGCAAAACTACTTCCCTTTCAAATGGCTGTTCTTTCTAACAACCATGTGCAAAGTCAAGACTTTGTAAGATAGTCTAAAACTGCCCCCCTCCCCCACCGCCACTGCAAGCATGTAAAATACAAGTATTTGGAACAGAACCTTCATCTTGACAACTTACGTGGAACTGGTCTGAGGTTGTTCGAATGCTTCTTTTGGAATCTTAAGGCCCGGGTTTCGCTTCTTGCCTATGAGAAAGGACATAAGGGGGAAAAAAGTCAAAGTCTACTTAGTTTCAGAAGAGCAGGGGCAGAGACTACCAAGCAAAGGGAAAAGGTCACCACAGGAACCTTGTTCTCATCTCTCGCCTCAGAACACAACTTGCAAAGGAAGCAGCCAGTGAGTGACAGGGGACAGGTCATCTGACAGCTTCTCAAATGAAATGCAGGCTGAGACTGGAAATGGCATTGACATAGGCCCACAATGTGCGTACCAAGGTGGAAATGTTAATTCTTGCTGGGAGTGTGGTTCAGTGGTAAAGCACTTGCCTGTCTCGTGCAAGACCAGGGCTTCATCCACAGCATCCAATTAAAAATGCCAACTCTTTTGCTAAGAGGGCAGATCTTTCCTCCCCACTGAGACATTGCCACATTAACTTCTTTGGCTGTTCTTTTGTACAGTAATCATGATTGGTTATAGGTGGGGTATTTGGGTTGTTGCTTGCTTGTTTTTGTTTTAGCGGCAATCAAATGTAGTTACCCTGATCTCATTATCCTACAGTTTTCTAAAGTGAACAGTTGTCAGAACTGATGATGGAAATGTATGTAAAAACCAACTTCTTGGCTGTTCTGTCTTTCCTTGGCTACCCACAAGAGGCTGAAAAGCTAAAGAGAAAGCATCTGACCCATACCTGAAGCACACATTTATACGTTTACTCTGCTCTGACAAGGGTTAGGACAACAGGCAGGCTTGTGCCAGGTTATCCATTGCTTCTTTGGGGTCCAGGTGGGAGCATAGACTGCTGTCGCTCACCCCTGGTCTGACACTATAGGAGGCTTTGGCTCAAGCACTTTTGCTGATGAGTCAAAAGCGGAGAGACTGGGAAATGACAGCTTGGGAAGCAGATTAGACAATCAGTCTCCTTAAGGCCTTCGAGTTTCTCCCTGTGCATAGATCCCAGGTCTTTGCACTTGGAGGGAGAAGTCAAAGCCAAGCCAGACATGATGCCTATGGCCTCACTTCTTCCCTCATCTCTTCCTGTACTACAAATGGGCCCATCAGAGCTGATACAGCTCTGGATGTGATCCTAGTGGACCCTAAGGCACAACATAAGAAATCAAAGTACTGTGTGCATGAATATTCGCCTAGGGCTTAGTGATGCGTTCATTATCACAGAGTCAGCAGTTGCCTCATAAGCATCCGTGACACCTGATGTGGAGTTCTTCCCACTATTCTGTAAGACCAAAAGTACAGAAATGGCTGGGGAGCAGGATGGAAAAACATGGGGTTGTGAGTTTCAAATCATCAGGTTATTTCCCTTACAGAGGGACTTACAGACTGACTTTTTTCCAAAAGATTTTTTTTTTACATGTATGGGTGTTTTACCTGCATTATGTCTGTGTGTCACATGTATGCAGTGTATGAGAATAAAAGGTGTTGTATTTCCTGCAACTGGAGTTACAGCCACCTAGTGGAATTGTGAGCCACCTAGTGGGTACTAGGAATAGAACCTGGGTCCTCTACAAGAGCAGACAGTGCTCTTAACCCACAGAGCCATTTCCCCGCCCCCTAGACTGGCTTTTTAACTCTCAGTCTCCTCTGCTGTAAAATTCAGAAATAACATCAATATTCTCTTCTCTGAACCAAATGTAAGGATCAAACCAGATAAGGCATATGAAAAAAAATTGAGATATCCAAAGAACCTTTTCATTATGATCATATAGAGAAAATATCTATATGTCATTTCAAAAACTAGTAAGAAATAAAACTGGCTATGCAATCAGAACCCTAAGATCATGTATAATTGAGCTTTTTAAATCTATTTATAGAAACTCAATATCTAGATCAACTCAGCAAACAATAAGAAGATAATACTAGTCAATAATCAGCATAGAGGAAGCCTCTGGGGAATGTCTTTAATAAATAGCTTTCCAACTATCTCTTCATTTCTTCCTAGTGTTCTAGAAGAATCGGCGTACACCATTATTCCTCCCTTCTCCTGAATCTCAGGGCCACTTAGGCATGTATTATGAAGTTAAGCAGTCCAATGCAAAGTGGATTGACAATGTATAGGACTTTTCACTGTGCTGTTGGGTGCTGACTCTGACCAATAAATGGATGGTTTAACTCTAAGTAGTCTCCATGAATCTCAGCCACAGAGACAGGAGATGCCATTTGAAAGAGTCACTCCAGTGAGGAACAAGATGCTCCACTTCAAATCATGACAAATGGTTAGCAATACAAGCAAAGAGGGAACCAACAAAGCCCAACAAATAGTACCTTGGCGTTCTTTCAAATAAAACAAAAATGAAGTAAAATATATTTTGTCTGTGATGAGGACTCCCAAAGGTCATTCAAACAAACCTTAGGTAGAAGTTAGTGTTCCTCACTTCTAACTTGGTTTCTATATGACAGGTGTAAAGAGAGATCACTATTTTTAGAGGAAAATCTCCATGTAAAAAGCTTGATACATCAGGAGCAATTCTTAGCAGCAACTAGTTATGACACCACAACATGATAAATTATCAAAACATCTATCCAAAGACAGTGAAGCAAGGGATAAAGGAAGAGAAAGGGTAGAAAGAGACTTCTGGGAACAAAATGAATGGGATAAATGACCAAGACAATACTACAGCCCTTGCTTGGCTCTCTCTCACTTCCCATCTACACCCAGTCACCCCACATCCCATCACTCTACCCCAGAATTGGTGGCCTCTGGCTAAAAGGAGTAGTCTCTGATCTCCACATCTGACTCCTGACTATCTACACATTAGAAATTTTCACAGTGTTCAACTTTTTCACAAGTATAAAATTTCAAAACAATTGACTCCAGGACAGCAAGAATAAACCTCAGGAGATACAGAACCCAGCCAAATGTCATTTAGAAAAATGCCCTCTTTTCTTGAAGCTATATATCAAGTAACCCGAAGACCATACACATACCCACAACCTTCCTGAATTTACTTCTTCATCTGCAGAAGCTTCAACATCCCCCAGGAGGTTTTCAGAGCTGCAAACACAGGGACTCCAGAAGGAACCCCAACAGAAGTCATCCCTTACTGAGCTCCAAAGCCGGCACACTTCAGCTGGAGGCAAAGAACAGAGCAGACTCCACCTCCTGCTCTTGTGTGGTAGCAAACCTCGGTGAGTTCATTGTTCCCGGGCAATGGAAGCCACTCAGGGAGACAGAAGGTTAGCTGGCCCATTCAAACACCCAGGGGTGGTATTGCTCATTAAGCAGCCCTGCAGTTAGAAATCCCTGAAGTAACTCTGGGAGCCCAGCTCTCTAGCCTTTTGATAAATGGCTCTTTCATTTCCTAACAGAAAGAAAAACAATAGGCGGTCGGTTTCCAGCTGTGTTTATTTCAGGGCAATCTGTTCCCTCAAAGAGGCTGCCAACACCTCATGCTAACATTTAACACTGTGCTAGGGAGGAAAAAAAATTAATGGGAAGGAGAGATATGAATAACAAAGTTAAGTGGCCAAGAACGTTAATGGACCTTTCCCTTGATAATCCAAACCAGAAATTGTTTAAAGTCAGAAAATAGGCTTTACTTTAGGTGGGGACAGAAAATAAGGCTACTCAGACAGAATCTTGTCTATTTCTTGTATGCCTTTTTCTTAGTACAGACTGGAAAGGGGGAGCCCACCTGACTGAACACAAACAGCCTTGCTTCATTGGTGTGTGTGTGTGTGTGTGTGTGTGTGTGTGTGTGTGTGTGTGTGTCACACCCATGTTAAGAAAACTGTTTCTCCAAAGAAACGGTATCATCCCAGGACACACACCGACTCACTACATTCATCTTAACCAAAGCCAGGCCATGAGAATTTAAACCTTGGGTAAAACAGCACTGGGCTGAGAAAGAAAAGGAAAAAATATATAAAGAGTAGAGGGAAAGGAGAAGCGTTAAAAATTTCTAAATTTTTAGAAGAAAAATTACCAGGCCACATAGAAATACCCGGCTTTAAGTGTACATCAAATGATGGGGTACAAATGAGGTCTCGCCCAGCGCAGGCTCTGAGGGGGCGAGCACAAAGACCTTTCTGATGTGCCTTATTACATAAAATAGAAGGCTGTGTTCGGCGCCAACCCAAACAGCACACAGCCCCACGAAGCTGGCAGCCGGTGCCGCCCTGAGATAAGCTGGTGTCTATGCGTTTGTCAGCTCCTCTGAAGGTTGGCAAGTGTGGTTCTGGTGGTCTGCTGCTATCGACATAGCTTCACAAGAGGAAAGACTGCGGGTCACCAGCGCCAAGTTTATTTTTCTAGTGTGTTTCCCAGTGTGAATGGGGCTTCTAGCCAAGTTCCCGGCGACCCGGAGGCCTTGGCTGCTCTCTTCCTGCAACGTGCATCTGGGCTTGTGTTCCAAGTGTAGCTGGCAGCAAGGCACACAGAAAAATGTCATTAGATGCCATTAAACTGCAAGGATCGTATGCACAGCAGCTAATGGACCCCAGAGGAGGCAGGAGGTGCAGAGGGCAAGCTGCCTACACAAAAGCCAGTGGGTCCTCTAGAAGAGCAGCCAGTACTCTTAGCCGCAGAGCCATCTCTCCGGAACCCACATGCCAGCCAGTTCACAACTGTCTAACTCCAGTTTCAGGGGATCTGACACCTTCACACCAATGCACATAAAAATAAAGTTAAATAAATTACATATATTTAAAAAAAAAAGCTACTAGGAAAAAGACAAGGAGACTGTACCACCGCAACCCTACAAAATGCCAGATATTGTGTATCACAGTGTGCAAAATCACACAAACTCTAGAAAAGAAAACTTGGAGAGTTCATTTGAAAACTTGGAATCACATTGACCGGACCTTAACTGAGAAGGCAGAATGAATGTCTTAGCAGCTTGCCTGTCCCCTACATGGTCCCCTCTGCAAGGAGAGCTCCAACTGCTAGCAGATGAGAAGTCAACCTTCTGAATTCAGCACATTCATGGAAAAGCCACAGAACCTCCCCCAAACCTTCCCCCAAGCTCCGAAAATAACTCCCATGACCACCAGCCATTTATTTTCCTCATAATATTATTTTGTTGCTTTTAATTTCACATTTACTCATTACTGATTTATTGTCTAACTTCCCCACAAGAATGTAAATTCCACAGCAACAAAAATGTTGTCCAATATGCCTGGTCGTTAATGCCCATTGTCCTTTTCTTGGCTGTTTTGAACAGAGTAAGTCACAGACGGGGGGGGGGGGGGGTGATGGGGGATGATAGAAGAAGATGAAAGATAACGGGAGGGAGGGAGGGAGGGAGGAGGGGAGGGAGGGAGGGAGGGAGGGGAGGGAGGGAGGGAGGGTGGGAGGGAGGGAGGGAGGGAGGGAGGGAAAACCAAATGAAGTGGAAATAACACAAGCACAACCAGTAAGGCTGTGTTTCAAATCCCACTTGTGATGGTTTGCGTTAAAGGTCAGTTTAACATACTCTAGAGTTACCTGGGAAATGGGACTCTGGGTATTCCGTTAGGGGACTGTCTTGATTGCATTACATGGATGTGGGAAGAACCATTCTAATCGTGATGGGACTAATTCCTGGGCAAGAGAACTGCATGGCATCAGACAGGGACAGGGAGGGCAGCACTAGCACGCTGTCTTCAAGGTTCTCTCCCAGCTGTGGGTGTAAGGGAGCCAGCTGCTTCAAGCTCCAGCTGGCCTGACGTCCCCACCATGGTGGACTGTTCTTTGAGCTGGAAGCTCCTGTAAGCCCTTCCTCTTAATTTGCTTTTATCAGACTGTGCCATCACAACAATGGGAAAGGCAACTGAGACACCAGCTGTGCCACTTATTTACAGTGTGATCTTAAAGAGCATTCCTCACCATAAATCAGTTCCCGGACCTCCAAACTGGAGCTGACAGTCAGCCTGACCAGCCACTCACAGACTCATCTGACACTGTGTGCACACAGATGCAATGTGCACAAAGAACTCGAGCAGTGCCCTGCAGAAGGAGTGTTCCACAAACACTCTCCTTTCCCACTTCCACATTTGTGCTTTTATTTTTAAAATATGAGGTAAGCAGAGAGCCCTGTCATAGGTATCTTGTGTCTTCCAATGGCGTCCTCTGACCTTCCTCCCTTGTGTTATTAGTGCTAAAATTATATTTCCCAACAACTCATGCATCTTCAGCTACATAGCCAGTGTGCCCACCAAGTATGGGAACTATTCCAGCTCTGGGACTGTAACCTCAAAACTCTCTCTCTCTCTCTCTCTCTCTCTCTCTCTCTCTCTCTCTCTCTCTCTCTCTCTCTCTCTCTCTCTCCCTTCCTCCTTCCCTCTCCCCCCCCCTCTCACACACACACTTTAAGCTCCACAGTAAGTTAGATTGCAGCCAGGGTCAAGAAGCACTTGTCTAGCATAGAGTATGGTAGTTATGTCTAGATAGAGATTTTCATCTTTCCCCATTTCCCACCTAATAACACTAAAATCTCTTTCCTCCTAGGCTCCTGATACTTGCCCTACATCCAAGTCAATTGTATCTGCCTCATAAGAATTAAATTACTGAGGGCGAGAGAGATGACTCTAAGACTAAGAGCACACACTGCTCTTCAAGAAGACCAAAGTTCATAGCTGGATGGTGGTGATTCAAGCCTTCAATCCCAGCACTCGGGAGGCAAACACAGGTGGTTCTCTGAGTTCGAGGCCAGCCTGCTCTACAGAGGGAATTCCAGGGCAGCCAGGGCTACACAGATAAATCCTATCTAGATAAAACTGAAAAAAAAAAAAAAAAAAGAAGCCCAGAGTCCAGTTCTGAGCACCACATCAGCCAGCTCACAACTGCCTATAACTCCTTCTGTAGGATGTAAGACACGCTCTTTAGATTCCATGGGCACTGTACTCATATGTACATACCCACTCATAGGCACATTAATTATAATTAAAAATAATAAAAACCCTTTTAAAATAACTAAACTCAAAGTAAGTTCCTCACTGTGCTAATTGAACTGAACTGAAACTGTCAATAATTCACCAATGTCACCATGACAAGGAATAAAATTCATCACTAGCTAATTCTGCTTTTAAGGCATCAGCAGATATAAAATCCCAATTACTAAAATAGCAGTGAACTTACATAGTGGGTGATGCGAAAATGCATCCTGAAGGCAGGAGAGAGGAAATCAGACAAGGAGAATAACATGTCTCACAGAGGAAGCGGTATTACGGGTAGTCTTGGATAACTGATTTGAGGGTACATGAGAGTTCACTATTTGTAATAGTGATATTTCAGTTGTCAGCTTGACTAGACCTGAAATCAACTAAAAGATACATCTTTGAGAGGGTCTGGGAGGGCATTTCCTCACAGGGATTAATGAAGGGGAGGAGGTCTTCACTCCAGAATGGGCAGATATGAAAAGATCTGAGGGAGAAGCAGGGCTGGTTTTGCCCACTCACCTTCACTCCTCACAGGTGAGCTTTGCCACTGCTACCAACATCCTTTGCTAACATCAACTTCTTGGGTGAAATGAAGGATCAGGAGCTCTCCAGGAATCCTCCAGACTTTCAGTACAATATTGGTCCTACTGAGGCACCTGTCCTAATGGACAGAGCAGTTGCCCAGTTCTCAGACTTCTCTAGCATGAAGAGAGCTGGACTACTTACTCAGCCCAGATTGTGTAAGACAATCTAATGAATCCTTTGTGCTACATATTTATTCTATCAGTTCTGCTCCTCTAGATAATACTGACCAATAAACACCATCGTCATCCCCATCACCATCACCACCACCACCATCACCATCATCACCATCACCACCATCATCGACATCACCACCACCATCACCACCACCACCATCACCACCATCACCACCATCACCACCATCACCATCACCACACCACCATCACCATCACCACCATCATCATCACCATCACCATCATCACCATCATCACCATCATCATCACCATCATCACCATCATCATCATCACCATCATCATCATCACCATCATCACCATCATCATCATCACCATCATCATCACCATCATCACCATCACCACCACCACCATCATCACCATCATCATCACCGTCATCATCATCATCATCACCACCATCACCACCATCACCACCACCACCATCATCACCATCACCACCACCATCACCACCACCATCATCACCATCATCACCACTACCATCACCATCATCACCACCATCACCATCGTTATTATCATCATTAACAGCAGCATCACCATTATCGTCATCACTATCAACAGCAACAACATTAGTATAACCATCTGGCTATTCCACAGCAAGAAGAAATTCCATGAAGAAAAAAAAAAAAGGTGAGCAAAAGGGGGTAGAGATGGGAGAGAAGGCAAATAATGGGTGTTATGATTTGAATATAAAATGCCCCTCCTGAGGTTTATCAATTTGAACAAATGGTCCTCATCTGGTGATGCTGTTTGGGGCCTTGCTAGAGAAAGCAGGTCACTGAGGAGGGATCATATTGTATCATATACCTGGCTCCTTCCTGCCTCTTGCCATATTCTTCCTTTTTCCTGGTCATTCAGATATGAACAAGCTTCTACAACATATCCATGAGCCATTGTTGCCACCATTCCTTCCCTGACGGGATGGACTGTAGCCCCTGAACAATCAACCCCTCTCTCCTTAAGTCGCTTCAGTGTGGTAGGTATTCGTCATCACTACGACCATCATCATCCTCACCATCATCATCATCATTACATTCAGTCCCATAAACAAGAAATGTAATTAATAGGATGAGTTTCAACCCAGAATTACTAAATGCAAAATACTGGAAGAACACATGGCAGATTCCCAGTGGGAAAAGGAAGCCTGAGCGTGTTCTACAGGAAAATGTGAAGATCTGAAAGTAGACCAGAAGAACAAGGCAGATGGGAAAACAAGAAAAATGAGATTAAAGAAGGAAGCCAGAGAAACAACACTTGAAAAGAGGAGAGTAAGAAAGAAGAGTCACTGGTGGACAGAGAAACACTGCTCCTGTCAAAGAAGATGCCAGAATGTGAGCACCCAGAAGGGTTTCCTTACAGCGCCATGTGACTGAGGCGCTTTTTTTAGACTTGGTGGATTGAAAGTACGTTCTGTGCTGTTAGCAATTTAGTGCTGACTACATGCTCTTGAAACAGCCCAAATGTAAATCACAGCAAGGCCCTCTACTTGTGGTCTAGACCCAGTGTGACAGGAGGAGGCGGGCAGTGGTTCTGTGGGGAATCCCCATCATCCGGCTACACTCATCTTCTTTATTTATATCTACTCCATTCATGAGCCTTTATCAAAAGGAAGTGCAGTCACCAGGGTGCTAAAAACAGCACTCTGAAATAAAAATATGGAAACAGATTGCAAAGAAATTTAGGAATGTGGTCGATCTTTCCAAAATGAATACCAAGTTTTGATAGTTTTTAAAAGTGTTCATTTTTAGATATAAATACTGAAATGTTTACAGTGATATGGAGGACAGGAGAGAACTGCAAACTGGAGATTAAAATGAAATAAGATTAGCCATGAGCTGCTAATTGCTGAAGTTTGGTGATGGTGGCCCATTAGATTATTTAACTTTTAAAACTATTTGAAATTTATCAAAAGGTAAATAGCAACAAAAGGATACTGTAGGAAGACACTGTAGCCCCACCTCCTAGTAGCCCCTACAGGTGTGCTTGGCCATGCCAGGGGCATGGCCAGGGGAGGTCAAAGATGACGCGGGGACAATTCTTAAGGGACTGCACACACGTGGATGCCCCCTCTCTCTGGCCTCCCTGCCTTGCTGCCTCTGGACACGCTCTGGCTTGCGCTTGGCTGGTGTTTATCTAAATAAAGGTATGTTAAATCTACAAGCCTTCTCCAGCGCCTTCAGAATACTCTTTGTGTCCTCTGAACTTCCATGAGGTAGGAGCATTCCTTCCTCTTCCTCAATGCCACCTGCTATCCTGTACTGGGGCAAAGTGGGAGATGCTGGCCTTCTTCAAGACCTTTCTAACCCAACGTTACATGGGAAGAAAAACCATAAGGTGACATGTAGCCTTTTCTCTAGGTCTTTGGTACACTCTAGAATATCTCATGTTCCCTGACAATGAAAAACAACAAGGTAGAGAAACAAGGTAGTCAGAAAATATGGCAGGATTCTTTGTCCTATAACTCAAACACTCCAGCTAAGAAAAGAAAAGAAAAAAAAAAAAAAAAAAAAAAAAACCTTCCATCTACCATCTAGCCTTTGCCTTGCTGTGGTTTGTATATAATATCTGATCACCTTTCTCTATAGAGAGAGTTCAGAATTTGCTGAGAGTCTGGTTTTCAAAGACCATCCTGGTAAACAATCACAGCAGCTCGACTTTCATTCTGCTATATATTTGCCCAGCTTCATGCATCTCTTAATGGTGACACTTTTAGTTAGGGGTCCATGACATCCAATTACTAAGAAATGGCTCCCAGGAAACCACAGAAGTAAAATATGAGATTTTTTTTTTGAAAAGAGAAAGCAAATCTATAAAAAACAAATTACTTATTTTCTCTGTGGTTTGGTCTGTACCAGTAAACTAATATTTCAATAGTAGTTCAGATCCTCATGTAGGTCTTAATGGAAAAATTCCCCAGTCCTATAGAAAAACCGAAGCCTCCAATCTACAAATCCTGAATTAATCATCATCACTGTAATTAACAAACAACACTTTAGGCAATACTGTAACTCAATGTGTCAAAAGAAGTAGCATTCTCTAGTTTTGGGTCTAGAAATTGTTTTGGTCAGTTGCCTTCATACCGGTAAATAAGTTCTATCTCCAAGACTGAACACAAGAAGAAAAGACACAAATTCTCTACTGTAAGAACAGTGATCCACTCCCTACATGACCACAGAGCTATGAGTGGGAGGTATAGGTTTATATATGCCTCATAGTTTCTTGTATATACTGTCACCTAAGGATTATTCCCAATATGGTTACAATGTCTAATCAAAAACATGGGGGCTAGAGAGATGGCCCATTGGTTAAGAGTACCTGCTGCTCTTGCGAAGGATCCATGTTTGGTACCCAGCAACCATGTGGTGGCTCAGAACCATCTGTAACTCCAGTCCAAGAGTTATAGAGCTCACTTCTGGCCTCCAAGGGCACTTGCATTCCCATAATGCACATACACAGAGGCAAATTTTATTTTTAAATTTTTAAGTATACATATAAACTTACAAAATAAGCATATAAACATACATTACATACATTCATATCTATGGAGAGAGTTTGTAATTATCCCTAGATATAATAATGTTATAAGAATTCCTTTATGTTGTAGGTTTTTCTTTAAATGATTTACTTATTTTTATCTTAGGTGTATGAGAGTTTTGCCTGAATGCCTGGTTCCTCCAGAAGTCAGAAGAGGGCATCATATTTCCTAGAACTACAGTTACAGATGTTTGTGAGCCACTATGTGGGTACTTGGAACTGAACCTGGGTCTTCTGGAAGAGCAGCTAGTGCTCTTAGCCAGTGAGTATCCCCTAGCCCTAAACTGTACATTTTTAGCTAAGCAACACTTGCCCTGACACCTGACAAGCAGATATTGGAAAATAAAAGCTGAGTTACCATGCTAGCTACACTGCTCTTCTGAGGTTGGTACTGCATCATGAACAAACATTCATGAGAAAATTGTTCATGAACACATTATTCATGAGAAAAATGATTAAGAACTTGAACTGATTGAGAACTTATTGTATACAACATGGTATCTTCAGTTGTCCCATGACTTATTTAACATCACAGAAACTCCATGAGGGGCCATTTCTCCTACTTCAAGGACTCTGTCCAGATACATAGAGCTTCTACAGATACAAGCATTGGCTTTCCCATAGAATGCAGTTGGCCTTCAGCACTTCAACTGAAATTGTTCTTCGTCACGTGACTGTCATCGAGCTGTGTCAGTGCTGTATATATAAATTCCAGAATCCACAGAAATTTGTCCTGGAGAAAGTCCACAGTGCAGGCTTTCTGTTCCTCTGACCCTGTTTCTCCAAATATCACATGCAAGTCATAAAACTGTTTACCAGGAGTTGTGGGGGCATGACCAAGGTCTGCCAAGAGGCTCTAGACTCAATTTAAAAAAAAAAAAAAAAAAAGTCATCTACTGCCATGAACTCTGCACAAGATATTTTGACCTTTCTGGACTTTAGTTCCCTGGTGCAAACATGGAAAACATTTGATCGGTCAATCAACCAGATAATCTTCTCAGTAAATGATGCTCTGGTATTTAAGAGGAGTACTTATCAGATTCACAGGTAAGGTCTTCTGCTCTTCAGGAGCCCTGTGGCATCCTTACTAAACTCCCTCTACCCAAAGGCATTCTGATGACACTGAAAGGCCTGGTGGCTGTCTGACATTAATTACTTTAGCAGGAAAGTAAGAGTCAGGTGAGTATTTGAAAGCTGAGGTCATGATTGCAGCTTGCAAGATACCATATCCTGGGGTTGTTTGTGTTCTATCTGTCCTGTGAGGTGAGAGGACTCTGCTCTCTTAATGGATCGATGACTCCCTTATCCTGACAGCAATCTCTACCTGGAGCCTCAGGATTCCTGTTAGTGGAATCAATTATCCCAGAAGAGACTAAATACCAAGGCTCACTATGACTCACATGTGGCTTCATGGTGGACACTGGGAATAAAACAAACTAAACCAAATGTGTTTCAGTGATCATTTCACTGTCTTGAGGCATCTTCTAAACAGGGAGATCCCCTAACTCTTCATATCAAGAGACTACTTTCTTCCCAAGAAACTTCCCCATTCTCCAGTCCCTAAAAATAAACATGGCCTCTATCAGTTAAGGCCCCACTGCTCCCAGCACCTACTATGGTTGTGAGGCTCCAAGTCAATTACTGGGGAAACAACTGAAAAAAGAAAAATTACTCTTCTCAGGGTGGTCCCCTAATCTCTCATTCATATATCAAATGCTAACAGGTGAGACACATTCCAGATTTCATTTTAGCACATGGCTCTTTGTCAGCATCTTCACTTAGACTTCACAGCACTTGGGAGGCAGAGGCAGACAAATCTCTGTGAGTTCAAGGCCAGCCTAGTCTACAAGGCAAATTCCAAGACAGCCAAAACTGTTACACAGAGAAACTCTGCCTGGTGCGTGTATGTGGTGGGGGGCGGGGGGGGCACGTGTGGGCGTGTGTCCCACAAGAAGGAAGCTGAATAACCAAGAGACAGCCAGATGGGAGCTCTATTACCCAAACACACCCGTCCTGGTTTCATTTCTGTGGGTGTGACAAAAATACCCTGATAACAAACAACTTAGAGTAGAATGAGTTTATGCTAGCTCCCAAATCCAATTTTATCACAGCAGGAGGAGCATGGGACAGCTGGTCTTGTCACATTCACAGTCAAAAGCACAGAGAAATGAGCACATGCATGGTTAGCGCTCAGCTAGCCTTCTCGACTCTCACACAGTCCAGAGTGCCACCCCAGCACATGAACAGTGCTACCAGTTTTCAGTCTGACTCTTTCCACACCTATGAAAGCACTCAAAACAATGCCCCACAGACATGCCCATAGGCCAACCTGACCTAGACAATTCCTTGTTGAGATTCTTCCCAAGGAATTCTACCTTGTGTCAACCTACCTTTAGGCTGGGCTGTATTTCTTTGAACCAAGTTACACCTACCACCTCTAATATCTTGGAATATCTTTATATGTTTCCTGAGAGAGAGAGAGAGAGAGAGAGAGAGAGAGAGAGAGAGAGAGAGAGAGAGAGAGAGAGCACTTGGACATTTTAACACTTGTCATCTCACAACCTGCTCCCTCATCCTTTACCTCCTCTGCTCTCCCCCGCTCTCTCTACAAGACTACAAAGTCATCTGTGTAAACTTGCTGCTGTGCACAAGCAGGGGATTGTCAGCACCATTAATGCCAGGGCCAAAGCAAGCAACTTGCAGATATCACCTCTGCAAAACTCTCGGTTGCATAATGAGCTGTTATCCCCAGCGTGCAGATGAGAAACTGGGCCTGAGAACAGACAGCTAAATGCACTACAATATTACAATGAGATAAGTAGAGCCGGCTATGCCTGGCCAGGTCGAGGCCCCCACTTTCCTCACTGGACTACGTGAAGTATGGGGTGTACATGAAATGTAATCTACACAGCCTTCCCCATTTCTTTCTGCTCGCCTTCTACTTTAGCACCCCATGGAGCTTTCCTTTCAAACACAGGCGCTGACTGGCTTCCAAATAATGCAACTGGAGAAGCCCTCACCTCTGGCTACAGCAAGAACCTCTTCTGTCTCTAGATTCCCATTCTAAAAGTTCCCTGACACCTGAAAGCAACTGTGGGGCCTGCTGACGTGCATATCTTGGCTACTAAAGCTGGCAGGGACACCTGTGATCAGTGAATGACGAGGGACAGGGGTTGATCAGTGCTCCTATTAGTCTTCCAGACACACAGATCTAGGATCCATTTCAAACAGCTCCGATAGCTGATGGGAACAAATGTCTTGTCCCCGGCTGTGACCACTGAACCAACTTTCTTCCCCATGTCCCTCCCACTTTGTGGGACTACAGTGACATGGAAGCCTCTTACGCACAGGTCTCTTTTGAGCTCTGTCTCTGGAGCGAGGAGACAACAGAAATGTGTTCCAAAGCAAAAGTGAACTGAGCAGCCAGCTGGGCCCTGGTGCAATCTGTCCTGTCGCTCAAGCCATATGAATCAGCAGATTCAATGGTGATGGGTGAAAGAAATCCTAACTCACCTGTGGGTATCAGCCAGCTCCCTTGCCTCACTCCCAAAGCTCCCACAAGGAACCCTCCACGGTGGGTTCAGGGATAGAGGCAGAGCATAGGTAGAGTGCTATGGGCTCCGTCTTCTCAAGGGCCTAGCTACTGTCACTGCTCAGTATCCAACCAAACAAGAGCAGATATACAGATTCTTCTAACAGGGAGATGATTTAACCCTTTGGTGGCAGGTCGGTCACAGAAAATCCATCCACCCAGGAGAGGAGACAGCAATTCATGCCACTAGAATTGACACCTACTTCAAATACAAGTGTGCCATCTCTGCCCACAATTCCTCTCTAAGCACCATTATCTGAGAACACAAGGATGCCTAATCTACTTGGTGGCACTTTATAACATTACTTCAGATCAGGAGACTGACATATCAAAGGAGTGATGGCAATAAGTGTATGGCTATGTCCACTGCAGATGCTACTACTAGGAACTAGGAATAAGACAACTAATTGAAACCATCATAAATTGCAAAACACCTTTAATACACCTAACCTATCAAACATTACAGCTTACAAGCACACTGCACTGTTTTTTCTTAAATAACATGTTTTTCATTTATTTTACATACCAACCAGTTTTCCCTCCCTCCTCTCCTCCCATTCCTTCTCCTCCTCCCTTATACCCCCCTCTCCACTCCTCCTCCATCTCCATTCAGAGAGGGGCAGGCCTCCCATGGGCTTGCACAAAGCATGGGACATCAAGTTGAGGCAGGACCGAGCTCCTCCCCTTACATCAAGGCAAGGCAAGGTAATCCAGCAAGGGGGACAGGTTACCAAAAGCCAGCTAAGCACCAGAGAGAGGTTCTGCCCCCACTGTTAGAAGCCTTACTAAGAGACCAGGCTACAGAACTGTTGTCACACACATGCAGAAGGCCTAGGCCAGTCCCATGTACGCTCCCTAGCTGTTGGTCCAGCATCCATGAGCTATGGAGAGTGCAGGTTAGCTGTCTCTGTAGGTTCGCCATCATGACCCCATGGTTCTTACAATCCCTCCTCCCTTTCTTCCGCAAGACTCTCAGAGCTCAGAGTTGCAAGCACACTATACTGTTAAGACTATTGGCAGTGGCTGCTCAGAATCAAAAGAAAGTTAGACAGTGAGACTAGAGGTGGTGGGCAGGGGGGTGGGGGAGGTAAAGGCTCATGAGTAAAGCTCTCATCACATAAGCACAAGGACCTTAGTTCAGTCCCTAGCTTCAGGATAAAAGAAAACTGGATGTTTTAATATGTGCCTGCAGTCAAGCACTGGGGAGAAAGAGATGGAAGGGCCCCAGGAGCTAGATGGCCAGCCAGTCTAGCTGAAGCAACAAGCTCCAAGTTCAGTGAGAGAGTCTGCCTCAGATAAGAGAAGAGGACAATCAATGTCAACCTCTACCCACATATGGACCCCAAACACAGGTGCCTAGACATACACATAGACATACCTAAAAACACACACAAGCAGAGAGAGAGAGAGAGAGAGAGAGAGAGAGAGAGAGAGAGAGAGAGCATCATGTAATATGATAGCTGAAGAAAAGGTAAAAACTCAAAACTCAACGTACTATTTCCAGTGAATGCCTACGATTTTTCACACCATCACTAGCTAACTCAAGAAATCACTAGTCGCTGGGTGGTGGTGGTGCACGCCTTTAATCCCAGCACTCAGGAGGCAGAGGCAGATGGATCTCTGTAGCTCGAGACCAGCCTGGTCTACAAGAGCTAGGTCCAGGACAGGTTCCAAAGCCACAGAGAAACCCTGCCTCGAAAAACCAAAAGAAAAAAAAAGAAAGAAAGAAAAAGAAAAAAAGCTGTGTGCAAGGATTAACTGTCATTCTCTACATATGTCTCACCATCCCAAAGTATATATACCTAACATATGCAAATATACCTAACATACAGACAACCATACACATTTTAGAGCCCATGAGTCCATAAAAATACTATCCCAGTTCACCTCACAAGGTGTCTGCAGGTTTGTGGTTTTGTTTGTTTTTGTTTTGTTTTTTTTAATTTCAGGTTCGCCTTCTCTCATGATTGTCATGTCCAAAATGCTACATGCGCTTCTTCTTAAGAGTGAAAAAACCTTACTTGAGCTTCGCTGAGAGGGTCGCCTGCATGCTCATTTCTTAACCTATGTGAAAAGAGGACATGGGTCCATCATGATTAGTTACTGCCCTATCTGTCGGCACCACATCAGGGGTTGAGGTCAGAAACAGCCAGGTTTCTAATGGAAAGGGGGGAAAGGAGTCTCTCGGGCCTCATCAACTGAGAAGCTCCCCACTAACTACCTGCCTACCTACAATCCAGAGTGGGGAACAACATGAAACCCCTGAACTTAGATGTTAAAACTTTGCTCCATGCCCCATCAACATCGCTGTCTCAGAGCACTCTGTGACCCGAGGAAAGCTTAGAAACCCCCTCACTTCAACTTAACAGCCTTCTAACTTCAGTTTCTAAAGCACAAGAGATCTCCAGGAACTCAGACCGTAACTCAGAAAATGCAAGTGTTCTCCCAGTCTCATTTACTGCACTTTTGCCCCTAAGACCTTGGCCCAAACACAAATATTTGCCTCAGTTTGAATCCTCCTTGTACTGGCTCCTAGACACCAACTTTTCAAGCGTCTAAGGCAATTAAGGGGCACTAAATTCTGAATTAGAAATGCTGCCTTTTCAGCCCTCATTCTTCTAAAGAAAGGGGGTACTGAGTAAGAGTCCCTGAAGGAATAAAGGAAACAGACACACAAACTGCCCTGAAGAGGAAATAAATCTGTGGTTTAAGAGCCAAGGGCAAACGTCAAGGCAACCTGTCACTTCAGTGTGCTACTGAGATCTCACCCCATTGGTTCAAACACAGCATTCAGGGCCCCAGAAGTTTTACCACCATCTGGAACAGCTGTGGCAATAGAAAGAGATTGACCTGCCCAGCGCTTTAATCCACGAGGGCTCCTTCAACAGTTCTATTTATCTCTCTGAAAGGTTTAACACAAAGGCATCCACTGTAGCCATGATGCAAGGGCAATCGTGGGTGCTGGGGCTCTTTACAGCCATGTGCCCTTGGGTGTGGCTTACAGCTTTGCCAGGCAGACAACTACTAGGCAGACAGACATGAAATCATGACTCCAGATCTCACTTAGCACCTCAGTCAGAGGGTAACTCTACGGTCAACCAAAATTGCTCACTTTGGAGAATGGATAGGATACTGCTGGGGCCAGGGTGGTGGTGTAGCATTGGCCTAGCATCCGGAAGCCCTGGATTCAACCCTCGGCATCATTAAGAAAAAGGTGGAGGGCAGAAAAGAATTCAACCAGGACAAGAACTGAGAAACAAGGCAGCCCCTGTCAACCAGACAGACACTCAGCACCCCACCAAGTGCAGATTTTACAATACCGCATTCTGCTTTGTTCCCTTGCATTTGGACAGTGATTTGTGTGTGCTTAACATTATTAAAGATCACAGAGAACATGAAAAATAATTAAAAATAAAACATCATACTGTTCCTGACCATAAATTACCGTAACACATCATACTATGTATTTCTTGCCCCTCTCTTAGCTTGTCATCCAGCAACAGCCATGCTGCTTGCCCTAAGTCAAAATTCACATTTGCTCTGAGTCGAGGCATTGAAAACACTTATTTGCATGCTTTGGTTTTTAAAGCAGATTCAGACCCATCTATTTCAGTCTTGAGAATTAAGCTACATTCATAAAATCTTCCTGACATCACACACGGAAAACTGAGAGGCACCCTCCCCATAAGCCACTGGAACATCTGCCAGAGACAAGGAATTAGATGGATATGATTGAGGAGGGGAGGATATACCTTCTGACTATCTTGAGTTGGGGCTGGCAAGACAGCTCAGTGGATAGAGGTGCTTGCTGTCAAGGCTGGCAATCTCAGAACCCAAGAGATAGAAGCAGAGAAGCAACCCCCACAAGTTGTCCTCTGAACTTTACAGGCACACTGTCTCACACACACACACACACACACACACACACACACACACACACACACACTCACACACAGAGAAAGTAATTAATTAATATCTTGAGCCATGTCCACACTTTGTATTTTAAAGCATCTCCGATCTTTCCTGGCCAATATGTACTTATAAAGAAGCTCTGTCTTCTTAACTAAAAAACATTTCACATCCAGGATTCCAGATTTCTTGCACTCATTAACTGAAAAGAAGAAAGAAAAGTTGTCATATCACTGATGCTTAAAAAAAAATAAAGTGTTACCTTTAAAAATAAATGCAGATTTCCTGAGTTTAAAAAGTCAAACAGATATTGTGGTTCTAACAACACATGCCTACAATCCCAGTAGTTGACATGTTGAAGCTGCAAGACCTTGTGTGTTGATGTCAGCCTGACAAAAAACAGAATGTTCAAGCTCGGACTAGGTAACATAGCAAGACACTGTCTCAAGACAAAACAAAAAATGACAACAAAAGAAAACACTTTTCAATGAAAAATATACATTTAAAATTTATAGAACCAGGCTGGAGGATAGCTAGGCAAGTGCAAAGCCCTAAATACAAACCTCAGTAATAATAATAATAATAACAAGAAGAAGAAGAAGAAGAAGAAGAAGAAGAAGAAGAAGAAGAAGAAGAAGAAGAACAAGAACAAGAAGAACAAGAACAAGAAGAAGAACAAGAAGAAGAACAAGAAGAAGAACAAGAAGAACAAGAAGAACAAGAAGAACAAGAAGAACAAGAAAAACATGAGGAAAATTAAAATTACCCAATTTTTACAACCCAGACAACACTGATGTGACAATTTCAGCACAGTAAAAACTTTTGGCACAGCCCAAATTTTCACACACAAACTTGTAACCACATATGCTCATACAAATATAGAACGTTCTAGAATTACATATACAATTGTTCATATAGTGCTCTTAACCCTTAGCATTTTGTTGTCAACAGTTTTCTATAGACACTCATTGTCTTTCTATAGGGTTTTATTAGTTGCAAAATATTCCAAGAGACTACAAAAACGGGTTGTGAAGAGGCATATTTATTTGTGCTTGTTAAGTAACCAATTACATAGTAGGTATGCATTCGTAATGTGTGAAATATGTCTGCCGCCTTAAAAAAAGAAAAACAAGCTGAAGAATGAAATGCTAAGCCACTCAGCTTTACACAAGCTGAAGTCAATTCATTTCAATAGTGTTCAGCTGACTCTGAACAGATAAAGGCATCAAACCTGGGCTGTAACAGGCCGCTCCTTTCCAAAGCAAGTGAGAGAATAGAGGACCCCTCTAAATGGGAAGACCATCTAGTCTCCAGAGAAACAGATCAGGATAATTTCTAAAACATACAAAATCTGGTCTCTAACATGTGCCTAAGTGTCCAACTGCTTTCAGAGGGCTCAGCCTCCTGTGAAGTCCTGGTGATGGAAAAATGACTAAATTACAATCATTCCTCTCAAGGTCTTTCAGGGCTCTCAGTGTGAGTCAGACCCAACACTGACATCCTGGATGTTTAAATCCATTGAAAACTGGGCATTGACCATGAACAAAGCAAAGGTATAAAAGTCAGCCAAGGGAGTAACAACAGTTCACATCCACTAAATAGATTTTTGTCTTCTATGTAAATTTACTAATACATAATCAATTTGTTTGCCTGCTATGATGTTATTAAATTAACCCTGTTAAGCTCTTAGTATGTGCATGCAGCAGGCTAGATAATATGGATACCAAAATGAAACAGAGCCTGGCCTCTGTTGTCAGCACACACCCATTTTACTGTAGATTATAGATATATGCCAAGCAATTACACTGGGAGAAAATTGTAAATAAAGAACGTGGAGAAAAGTCAAGAAACAGTCAGGCGCGGGTGTTTCAGGACTGTCTCCAAGAAAAGCATGTGAGGAAGTAAGGGTGTGTGGTAGTTAATCTTAATTGTCAACTCGATGAGCTCGAGAATCACTATGGAAACAGACCTCTGCACATGTCTGTGAGGGAGTTCCTGAGCTGGGTTAATCTAGGTGGGGGAACATGCTAGATGCGATCCTCATTATCCCATGGGCTGGGGTCCTAGACTGAATAAAAGGAATAAATGGGGGTTGAAGAGATGGTTCAGGTGTGAAGAGCTTGCACTAGTCTTTCAGGAGACTGGAATTGGGTTCCCAGCACCCACTTCTGGCAGCTCACAGCTACCTGTAACTCTAGCTCCAGGAGAGCCAAGGCCCTCTTCTGGCCTCCTCGGGAATCTTCACATACCCACACACATATCCAAGCAATTTTTTTTTTCAAATAAATCCTTTTTTAAAGAGAAGAAAGCAGAACACGAGGATTTATCCTTCTCCACTTTCCTAACTGCAGATGCAATGCAACCAGCTGCCTCACACCCCTGTTGCCTTGACTTCATCAGCACGGTGGACTCTTAGCAGGGATTTTGTCAAGGAGAAAATCAACTAAACAGCTGGTAGAGTAGGAAAGGCAGGGGAGAGGTTAGAAGAGACATTCTAATTCAGGACTGGCACAAACTCAAATGCAAAAGCAAGCAGGATGTCTACACAGTATGTGTGACCCTATATGTAAAATCTAGACAGAGTGCACCAAGAAATGAAAACAGAGGCAAGCAGATAGATGCGTCAACCATAGGTGACTATGAGTCAACAGACTGGAGTGACAGCTCTACTTCCGATGAAGTCCTTACTTCATACTTCACTGCAGACGCAAAAGGCACACAGTAAGACCTCACACATCACTCATCACAAATCATGCCTTCAGCCCCTACACAAAGGTGGACAAGTTCTTCCTGTCAAAGGCCAGTCCCTCCACAAGGCTCCAGGTTCACCCATTCTTGTCCTAGGAAGAATGCCAGGATAAGGCTGAAACACCTATCTCCCACTGGATAAAGGATTTGAGTATCTTGAACATACCACCAAGCTCCTCTTACCTGCTGTACCTCTACCTGTAAACAACTATGCTCTTGTCTAATCCATTACAACTTTCACCAGTCAGGACTAATGGCACATAACTGTTATCCCAAACATAGGGAGGCTGAAGCAGAAGGATCCCAAGCTTAAGGCCAGCTTGTGCTACACAAGATCCTATTTCCAAAACAAACAAGCAATCAAAACAAACAAACAAAAAGCTTCATTTCATCCTATCCATGAACACATAAACCCTGCAAATAGGTATCAAACCCTTAAAATCAGAAAGAAGCAGCGGCTTGTTCCCTCATAGAACCTGCAATAGGGAACAGTGGGATAAATCCTTTGTTTTAGACCGGGGAGATATACTAAAGTCTACAGAGCCCCAAACAATAAATGTATATTATTTGGAAGTTGTAGCACTTTAATAACAGGGTAATAGCAAAGGAAACAAAACAAACAAACAAAAAACCAAGATGCATGTTTTTGCCAGATGCAGCCATGCTCTTAAAACAGCATGTTCTGCCAGCATCTGGTTTTGCCCCCAGCTCACTGACGGTTTCTTCTCAGGCTCCTGTGATGGACTAGGTTATGCTTCACACCTACGTTACTTAGTCTGCCTTCTTTTCTTACTTCACTATAGACTGTCATAGCTATAAATCCCAACTTTCAAGGGTAGCTCCACATTAAATCTACAACCTGGGCCAGACTTTGATCACACTGCTCAAATTGCAGCAATTCCTCTCAGAGATCTCAGGCAACTTTTATTTGCAATAGTGTGTGTGTGTGTGTGTGTGTGTGTGTGTGTGTGTGTGTGTGTGCATGCATGCGCACATGCACGCACATGAATGCACTCTGTGCACAAGTATATCAGGAGGGCTTGCCCAAGGGTATGCATTTGGAGGTCAGAAGTTAACATCAGGTGGTGTCTTCCTCTATTGCTTTCATCTTGTGAGTCTAACCATTCTGGTTAAACTGACTGGACAGCAAGTCCCCAAGATCCTCATGTCCCTGCCTCACAGAAGTGACAAACACGAACCACTACACCTGGCTTTCAGATGAGTCCTAGGGATCAAAGTCAGAAATTCATGAGTACATAGCAAGCAAACACTTCATTAACTAAATCATCTCAACCTCTTGACACTTTTCTTCCTAGCAAACCCTCTACACACTCATTCAAACCAGCCACCCTTGATCTCCTCTTTTCTTTTTTTATGTCTAATCCAATAGGCAAGTGAACCCACTGGGTAATGAGATATCCAGCCCACCAGCACCTGTAGAGCTGACCATGCCTGTTTGGGCACAGTCACAGGTGGGACATGCCAGGGAGTGAGTTTAGGTCTGAGGTCCAGGCAGGTGGCTCTCTCTTGCATCCAGTCAAGTCACAGGGAGCCGCCTGTGCAGATCCTTAGAGCGGGAACCTGGGGCGGCCATCTTCTTCTGTAAGTGACTTCTCACCAAAATAAATAATATTTAACCTGTACTATCAGTGCCTCCACACCACTGATGTATCTCTAACAGGTATTCTAAACCAGCCCACTCTCTTCCATCTCTCTTGCTAATTCTCTATTCAACATCATCAACACCAACATCATCATCTCTTTCCTGGACTACTACACCATCCTTTAAATTGGTCTCTGTAAATTCTCTTTCATTTTCTTCTGCCCTGTGATTCACAATGCAAGAGCAATAATCAAGTGGAAACTGTATAATGCCATCCTTGTGCTGATTTCCACTGAAGTTGGGGTGACATACCCTTCTCAGTCTATAAAGACCTTTGTGATATTATTCTTGCCTGTTTCTCTGATTTCATTCAAGGCTCTCTTAATTGCTCTGTATGTTGGTCATTCTCTCAGTTTCAGCTCCCCTAATCCGACAAGCTGATGTGTCTCTAGGACTTTCTACAAACTACATAGACTCTCATTGCTTCCTTTCCTTCCTAATGCCTCCTCATCCTTTAGGCTTCAGCTAAAATATGTCATAATCAGCAAGAATCTTATTCATCAACACTGCTCACAGTGTGTCTACTCTTTTATTCTCCATGCCAGAGGCTTGCTTGTTCCCTTTGTTACACAACAGTTTATAAGCAAGTCAGTTATTTGTCTGTGTAAATGCTTTGGTGGTCACTAGCACTGGGGGAAAAAAAGTTCAGCGGAATCATAAACAGTGATCCGTCAACTGTTTTATTCTCAGTCCTGAAAGAGAGTGTTTGGCCCATGGGTGGGTACCAAATTGCATCCATTAGCAGGAAAATGGGTCAAAATGGAGGACGAGATTGGACATTGGAAAAGAGACTGAGAGATTCTGACAGAAATTGAAATGAGACAAGGAGCCAGAACTTAATCAGTAACAGCAGAGACGGGGAGGGGAACATCAAGTTATACAGAAAAGGTCTTTCTAAGAAAAACCTGAAAACAAAATAACAGAAGAAGCAAATCTGGTGAGATGGAAAATGATGATTCAGACTGACGTAGGATGAAGCCGAGGTCCCCACCAGCTAGAGGAATACAGCAAGCAACTCTCTATCCTAACTTTAAACTTCAGTGAAAGGGCCTGGTGCAAACAAAACTTTGGAGTTTATTATTATTAATAATTATGATACAAATACACAGAGAGTAACATTTTACAGCATAGAGCTTGCAGGATGCTCAGATTGCTCAGGCAAAGCACCTAAATCTAAATCCATTGCTCAATAGTCAATGAGGCAGCATGACGCTCCTCTCTCAAGGCCAGATGGATACACAATGGAAGGAAGCACACCACAATGGCATAGCCAGCTCCACGGTAGCCGCAGTCCTCTGACTTTTCCCCTCCAGATTATCTCCAGCCTTCCTGGATACAGATGGCCCACTTCCTAACAAACATCAGCGCATGGGCTCCACATGGCTGGGATCCTCACAAAGCTGACTATTTGACTTAAGTGTTAGATGCAATACCCATTCAGGATTTCTCCCTGAGAAGTATCAAAACACAGGATGCAGGTAGGAAAAAGTAACTGACTGAGCAACATTTAACTCCAAGTAGGAAGCCAAAAAGGCAGGGTACACCACTGGCGATTTGAGTGGGTATCTATTTTTATTATAATCCATGAATGTTCATAGTATCCCTAAGCAGAATCCGCCTTAAAAAGAAAAGTTCACTTGTCAATAGGATGGTTTAAAACTCTAAGTATTTTGACATAGACATATACTTCCTTTTTAATTTTTATTTATTTTTATTTTATGTGCATTAGTGTTTTGCCATGGGAGTCAGGTCTCACACAGACAGCTGAGAGCTGCCATATGGGTGCTGGGAATTGAACCCAGGTCCTCTGGAAGTCAATGCTCTTAAACACTGAGCCATCTCTCCAGCCCCCAACACATATTTCAGTAGATTTCCAGCCTAGTTTGCTTTCTATTGCTGTGTTAAACATCATAACCAAAAGCAATTTGGGGGAGGAAAGGGTTTATTTTGTCTTACAGCTGATCGTCCATCACCAAGGGAAGTCAAGGCAGGAACTCAAGGCAGCAACCTGGAGGCAGGGAATGAAGCAGAAACCAAAAAAGAGCATTGCTTATTGGCTTGCTCCTCTGGCTCTCTTCAGCTACCTTTTATAGTCTTCCCAGGAATACTGGCCCAGGGGTAGCTCTGCTCATAGTGGGCTGGAAGGCCCCACATGAATCATTCAAAAGGAAAATTCCCTCCATAGGCTTGCCTATAGGCCAATCTGTGGAGGCATTGTCTCAATTAAAGTTCCCTCTTTCCAAATAATCCAAGTTCATGTCAAGTTGAAAATAAATAAATAAAACCAACACACCAACCAGCACATTACATTTCCTGTACCAGACCAGACATTTGGATTGAGAGACATTTACATGTGATAAAAGTCCACTTTGTGGGCTAGGAAGATAGCTCACAGATAGGGTGGGGTGCTTGCTATGCACTCATCACCCTGGAAAAAGCCAGGAGCCATGGTGTAAGTCTGTGACCTCAGCACCAAGGAGGTGGAGACAGGAAGATAACTAGCCAGCCAGTCTATCGAAATCAGTGAATTCCAGGTTTAGTGAGAGACAGATCAAGTAAGGAAGATACATAACATCAACCTCTAACACACACACACACACACACACACACACAGAGAGAGAGAGAGAGAGAGAGAGAGAGAGAGAGAGAGAGAGAGAGGCTTTGTCTTTGAAGTGATTCTTTCAATTGGCTCTGCTGGGATGCTTACAAAGACAGAATGAAGCAGCCTCTCTGTGTAAACATGATCCTGTCAATCTCACATAATCATTCCAAATGGCTAACCAATGGAACATCTATCATTCTTTCATTTGGGGATCCAACTACTCAATAAATACTAGAGTTATTGTGCTTCAGGCTCTGTAGAAGTCTGAAAAACTAAACAAAACATGTTTTCTCTCTTGAAGTAAGGACTTAATCTTGCAGAACACATAAAAAGGTATAAAGTAAAAATGGGCAATGAGGCCTTATAGTGGGAAAGCACTATACCAAATACTCAGGCAATAACTCATTCAAGCTTTGTGAAAATTATATAATCAACTACCACCAGGCACAGTTTATGGGGAGGAAATTGAGACCTCAAGAACCAGCCAGATGGTGGTGGCGTACACCTTTAATCCCAGCACTGGGGAGCCAGAGGCAGGCAGATCTCTGTGAGTTTGAGGTCAGCCTGGTCTACAGAGTGAGTTGCAAAACTACACTGAGAAACTCTTATCTTAGAAGAAAAACAAAACAAAACAAAAAAGGCCTCAAGAACATCTCCAAGAGGGATGGGTGAAAAGCCCAACTCTAGACTCTATGTTTTACTACTAAGTAAAGTGGTCATGTGCTTAAATTGTCAAAACAAACATTTTTGTGAAGAAAAGATGGTACGAGAAATCGTAATGATTTCAAGACATTTAAATATTTATCAGTCAACAAAACGGTTTGTTATATCAGGGAACCTATGCAGTTCCAATGTTTCCAAAGTTACTGTGAAAGTGAAATTCTCAACGGACGCATTAAGAGATGCTTTGCATGGAATACACGCATCTCTGTGTACTTAAAAGTAAAAACATAGAAAAAACTTCCCGTAGGTTATCAGAACACCATAAAATAACACAAGCTGAATAATTTTTCTTGGCACCGGTTCACATCCTTTAAGTCACTGTAAAGCTTCTCAACACTGAGCATCGCAGAGCTCAGCTTGGAACTCAGCCCAAACAGCTGGTACAACCGGCAGTCAGCAGGCGCCGTGGTGTCAAACACTTCTCCCTTCACTACCTAAGACATGAATGGCTCAGCCAACCTTGACCACACAGATTTAATCAGCCGGCAGGCACCATGTACACCATCCATGAAAAGCAAGGAAAAGTCAGGTGAGTCCCTGCCTGCTTCTTTTTTAATGTATCCACACACTGAGGAGAGATTATGTTCACTGTGCTTTGCATCTCACACACTGAGGGACCACACTGGATGCTAGGAGCCAACAGCAGCATCCCTAAGATCTGGCTGCTACTAGTGTAACTGGTTCAGTGGGGAAGAGCCCTTACACAGCAAGCGTGAGGACCTTGGTTCAGATCTCTGGCATCCATATAAAGACAAATGTGATCATGGCAGGCATAAAACCCTAGCACCACGTGGGGTGCAGACAGGAGGATTGCTGGGGCTTTGTGGCCATCAGCTTCATTCTCTGTTCAGTGGAGACATTATCATAAGGTACTAAGGTAGAAAATGGTACAGTAGGACACCAGACATCTCCCTCTCCATCCCCTCTCTCTCACACACATACACAGATGGAGTGGGTTTTAAGAATCTAGGGTAAATGCTAACCCAGATGGAATGTAGAACATGGTCACAGGAGTGTTCCAACGCTATCCTCGGCAGATCAGGATGCATGGTCATCGAATGACTGAATTATTACTTGCTTGTCAACAACTGTAAACAGCAAGCAGATGTCCACAGAACCTGCCACAAGGAAGCTTCAAACACGTGTGGGAAAATATCACCCCTGGCTTGATTAATAAGGAAAATGGTTTTGTCGTTCAGCCATTCATTATGAGAAATTTCAAATACACAGGAGAACAATGTGATGAACCCTTGTGCACCTGAGATTCCCATTAAATAATTATCAATCCTTAGCTGTTCTTGCTTCGTGCATACCCCCCCACATGTATAGAGTTCTTTGAAGCAAATCCCAGACATAGTATGATTTCATCTGAACATGTTCCAACAGACATTCCTGACTAGTAAGAGAGATACATATGTGATCTCAAACCTATGACTTCCTAGGGGAAGGAATGCAGGGAGCATGAGTGCATGGAGGTGGGAAGGTAGGAAGGACTTGAGGGTGGCCCATGTGAAGCCTGGAATACCGGAAGACAAACAATGAGGACTGGTCCAGAAATGGGTTGAGGCTTAACACGCAGGGTCACAAACATGGAAAAATAAACAAATAAATAAATAAAACCCACGACATCCAGACAGGAACTGAGGCTGAAGTCCAAAGTTCCTAGGATGGTAATCTATGGTTCACCTGAAGAAAGCACCTTTGCAACGTCCCTACAGAAAAGAGCGATGGCTCAAGGCAATCCGTGAGCACTGAGGAGCACGCTGTGTTCTCCTGTCACTCGGCAGAGGAACTGTATGTGCTGGAACCCACAGAGACTGGCCAAGCATCTCTTCTCTGCCAGAACATCCTGGCCACACAGATCAGCTGACCAGAGTCCTATCCCAGGGTAACAGGAGAGGAGACGCTAACTCAGTCAGCTCCCTGCTGACTAAGGCAGAAGTCTTCCCAGTCTCCCTCACCATCGTCCATCTGGCAGCGTGCAACGCCTGCCTGATGGAAGATTCAGCAGCAAACCCAGGGTCGTGGATAAAGTAGGAAGGCTTGAGCTGAGGACTCGGCTTCATGTTTGCATGTTAGACTCAATCCCCGGTGTGTATGATTCATCCCGGACATTAAACGAAACCTTCCCTCATTTCACGTTTCTTTTCAAATTTCGACGCATAAATCCTGACTAAAATTAACAGTGTATGCCCCGCCCCCCAGAAGGCAGTATGACTGATAATACAGAAGGGAAAGTCATGGAAATGATGTTTAACTCTCTCTCTTTCTCTCTTTTCCCCTCCCCCTTCCCTCCTCTGCTCAGGGGACTAATGTGTGATTGATGGTGGAAATGGAACCCTGTTTCCTGTAAAGCTCCTGAAGTCATCAAAGTTTCCTCTATCAGAATCAGACTTGAGTCAAGGATGCAGAGGCCTCAAATGACCCCCAGCGGATAAGGAATGGCTTTGGGATGCTAAGTCACAGCTCTGTGGGGAGCCTTGGAGATCACCCCAGAGGGAAGTAGAGCCCCGTGGCTTTCTCAGCAGAAGGCATTCTCCAGCCAGCTCTCCCCAGAACAAAAACAACCCTGTCAGAAACCATAAACAGTCAGGAAAACATGCAGCCAGACAAAGCGAGGCCATTCAGTGGTCCCAGCATGGTCTCCTCCACCCCTCAGGATCATTGACCCAACAACTCAGAGAATCTGTTGTAAAAATTGGCAGGAAGAAATCTCTGCAGAAGGAAAAGGGGATAAAGACAAAGTTCACTCCCGGAGCATCATTCTTTCCTTTTTATCCTGTCCATTGTGGCTTGGTGTACCAGTATAGCAGTGTACATTTAAAAACCAGCGTACACAAAGCAGGCATAGTAGTGCACGCCTTCAATCCCAGCACTCAAGAGGCAGAGGCAGGTGGATCTCTATGAGTTCAAAGCCAGCCTGTTAAGCCTAGCTAGTTTCAGGCCAGACAGGGCTGCAGAGTCAGCAGAGTGGACCTTTGGGGAAAAGAAAAATCAAAGGGACTTTCTTCCAGTCATTTTAAGAACTGTCAGGTAGGAAGGGAGTATATCTGCCCTGAGATATTCCAGGAAGCAAATAAGGAACTGCCTTTCATGTGGTTTCAAAAAAAGAAAAAAGAAAAAAGAAAAAAAGGACTTTCCAAGCTAGGCATGTGGCTCATGAACCCTAAGTTAGATCCCCAGAACTGCCAGGCACAGTACCACACAGCTGTGTTCCCAGCACTAGAGAGACAGAGACAGAGGCAGGAGGGTTGGAAATTCAAAGTCATCCTTGACTAGCTTGGAGCTAGCTTGGAATACTTAAGACCTTTCTCATCAATCAACCAGCCAACAAATTCGACAAAAGGGTTTTCTTCACAACTACTGGTCCAAAAGCAAAGGGAGTGTTTTAAATCCACCAACTCTTACTCCTCCTTCTCTAAGTGGCTCTTCCTTCGGTCCTCTGCAGGGGTTAACCTGACCTCTCTCCTGAGCCTGCTCTCTTCCTGTGCTGCTCAGCCCTTCTGAAAAATTTCTACACCCCATAAGCCTCTGCACCCATGCAGCAATCCAAATCAAACCAAACTAGAAAAAAGGCTCATGTTTAATGGATACAACACTCCCGGATGGCCTCCCAGCCCCCCGGAGAGGAGACAGGAAAGAGAGACCGGAAAACCACATGTCTATTTTCTGGGGGGATGTTTAAATACCCTGTGGGAGAGGCCTTAAGCATCTCTGGGGGAGGGGTCAACATTTGGCAGGCTCTCTGAGATGCATCAACAGGGTTTAAGGGAGATAGAGAGTGGGGCTTGGGTGGAACTTCTACCATAACATCCCAGACTCTTTGGGTATAGGGATGCCAGGGGCTGGGGCGAAGCTTCCACCATAACACCATCCTAGTCCAGAAGTGTCTGGCTTCAAGTGTCCCCACTCTGTTGAATCCAAGTCTGTGGAGTCCTAGCTAAGCTTCTACACTGGTTTCTTACTGATGGCTCACTTTGCAGGGTTACGCTTCTGTAATCTACTGTCATCTTTGTTGTCACACAGATATAGTTACCCTTTATCCATCCACACTGGGGATCCCCTTTGCCTACCCTCGCCTCTCAATGCTCCTCAACTGTATGAGTTTACCTTGCTTCTCCGAGCCCTGCTCCTGCACTACAGTACCTCTGCCTTAAGCCTACGCCATGACACCGTTCAACACCTGCTCAAATGGTGCCCCTTCTCTTACTTGACTCCTGCTCATTCTCCACATGACAGCTCCATGGTATAGGAAGCTTTTGTTGTAGATATGAGAGAGAGGGCAGCCAAAGGCATCTGGAAGAGTCCAGAGCAGAGAGATAAAGAAGTAGACTTCATGAACGTGGCCAGCAGACCGGACACGGCTTGGCTATCTGTGAAAGAAGGGAGAATAGCAGGGTATGGGGAACACAGAAAGCATTACAAAAACAACAGGATCAGGAACCTAGAGAGTATCTGGGTTATAAGGCGGGTGAGCAGCTGGTGGAAGGTTAGCACTTGAGCTGGAGGGAGGGAGTTTAGGGCAGAGGAGAAGGTGAGAAGGGATGTTAGCCTGGTCTTTGAAATGTGTCACAAGTACTGGTGGTGATAGTGAGGGAGCCTGGAGGTCAGTGTGAACTTTGATGTGCTGATAGGCACCTCAGGTCCCTTCTGACAGAGGCAGGGGAAATGACTCCCTTTGGTAGGAATGGTGGCTTTTATCTAACTGCTAGGAACCCTGCCATAGCCCAGGCTGAGCTCATTTCTGGATATTCAGGCTGCCTTTGGAGCCTGCGGAATTGGAATTTCCTTTGGTCCTCTCTCTCATTTTATCTTCATCACTCCCTCCCCTCCATCACTGGGCCCTGACTTTTCCTCTACATCTAGCTATCTGTTATATTGTTTTGAAGACATGGTTGCCCTGTACTAAGCTGGAAGCACCTTGAAGGTAAGGGACTATGGGACTATGGTAATTTGAAAGAAAAGGGCCCCCAAAGACACTGGCACTATTAGGAAGTGTGACCTTGGGTCACTGTGGGGGCGGGCTTTGAGGTCCCCTTTACTCCAGCTTCCCTCAGTAGGACTATCAGTCAATTTCCTGCTGCCTCTGGGTCAAGATGTAGGACTCTCACCTCCAGCACCCAGTCTGCCTGCATGCTGCCATGATGATAATGGACTGAACCTCTGAAACTGTAAGTGAGCCCCCTCAATTAAATGTTTTCTATATAAGAGTTGTGGTAGCCATGGTGTTTCTTCACAGCAATAAAAACCCTAAGACAGGGACCCAGTTTGTTTTATTGTACAGTCACCAGAGCCTAACACAAATGAAATGTGTTTGATGAATATGGAAGGGAGAAAAAAAACAGAAACGGAAAAGGGAAGTAGTTTAGAGAGATGGAAAGGGAAAAAGAGAGATGAGAGAAAGGAGAGGAAGAGAGGGGACAGGTGAAGAGATTACTCGAGAATGCCCTAATCCTCCCTTTTTCTATTTCTTTCTATCTAAATATTTTCCCTTCCTCAAATCTTAAGGATCTATTTTACAGATTCTTTTTTAAATTTTATTTTATTTTATGTGTGCAGATGTTTGGTCTGTATATGAATCTGTATACCACATGCACACCGTGCCTTCAAAGGCCAGAAGAGGCCTGAGACTGGAGTTACAGTTGGCTGTGAGCCACCATGTGAGTGCTGGGAATCAAACCTAGGTCTCCAGTGCTGAGAATCAAACCCAGGTCCCCCGGAAAAGCAGCCAGTGCTCTTAACTGTTGAACCACCTCTCCAGCCTTCTCTTTGCAGGTTTTTAATCTTTACAGGTTTTCAAAGGGATGATAATTACTTATTTAGTGACCCTGGATAAAGGTTCTGTGATGGTTGGCACTGTCAACTTGACAAAACCTAGAACTGCCAGCAGACACATCTGTAAAAGATTGTCTTAAATGATGTGATATTGAAGACTCATCTTAATTGTGGGTATCACCATTCCCTCATCAGGGGACCCTGAACTACGTGAAATTAAGAGAGTGAGCAGAACGCCGGCTTGCATGCATTCATTGCTCTCTGATCCTGATGGTGGATGAGCTTTAACCACCTGCTTTAGGATCTTATTGCCTTGGCTTCCTGCCATGGTGGACTGTTACCTTGAAGAGTGAACCAAGTAAACCCTGTCTTCCCTAAGTTGCCTTTCTTGGGGCATTTTGTCACAGCAACAGGAAAAGACACCAAGCTAGGTTCATCTTACAAAACAAAGGAAGATGCCGGTCTGAACCAACCATAGACTATGAAACATCCTAAGAAAAACCATGAATTCATCCGGAAGGAATTCTGCAAGTAGAGGAATTGGAGGTTAAAATAGCTGGCTTAATGATAAACAGGGAAATAAAATGGTAGTAAATCCAAATTTGTAGAACACGTTCTTAATGTAAAAATGTTCAGGGACTAGCTACTTTGCTGCCTGGAGGTTGGCAAAGGAAAGCAGAGTGAAGTCCAACTTCTCCCTGGCGTGGACACAGGCATTCATTCTCAGTGTTGCACACCAGCAAAAGAGCTCAGAACCAACACAGAGTTTTTAAAGTAAGTATGCCAGCCTCTACAAGGTTTCACTTAAAGTGTTACAAAAGGGCCAGAGAACTTAAAAGTAAGGAAGGCTCTCATGAGTCCTAAAAGGAGAGGGTTTCTTCATATTCATTTATTTCCAGGCTTATTTCCAGGCTTATTTGTATTTTCCTGTGTTGTGTGTGTGTGTGTGTGTGTGTGTGTGTGTGTGAGAGAGAGAGAGAGAGAGAGAGAGAGAGAGAGAGAGAGAGAAGTGTGTGTGTGTGTGTTGTGTGTGAGAGAGTGTTGTGTGTGTGTGTGTGCACACACGTGCATACACGCTTGCATGCAGGTGTCTTTGGAGACCAGAAGAGGGTATCAGACTAGAGCTGGAGTTACAGGCATTTATGAGTCACCTGCCCTCAGTGATAGGAACTGAACTCAGGTCCTCTGAAAGAGCAGCAAGTGCTCTTAACCACTGAGTCATCTCTCTAGTCCTGCAAGAATTGTTTTAGAGAAGTGCAGGCTCCAGATACTAAGATATAAGGGGACAAAAAGAAAATCCAGAACAGCAAAGATACATGGTGAACTTGACCCAATGGCAACACACACACACACACACACACACACACACACACACAGAGAGAGAGAGAGAGAGAGAGAGAGGTGAGAGAGAGAGAGAGAGAGAGAACTTTCTAATAATAGACACAAATGGGAATGAAAACTCCTTTTCCTTTTTTCCCCAAGACCCAGAGATGTTACATTTTCTAAAAAGCAACTGGCAAAGGGAATTGCAGAAAGTGGAAATGAAAGTCGGTGAGAATCAGGGGCCATCAGGAGAATAAAGGTGCTACTAACTGCAACCCTTGGCCAGCCAAGGTGGATGAGTGTCATCTGCCTCATTTTGAGCTTGGGCTTCTTTATTATGAAACTTTAAAGGAAACCACAGACAACTCAGGAGCTAAGATCTGCCCTCAAAGTAAGGGCAGACATGGTGGCACACGCCTTTGGTCCCAGCACTTGTGAGGCAGAGGCAGGCAGATTTTTGTGTGTTCAAGGCCAGCCTGGGCTACATAGTGAGACCCTATCTCAGAGAGAGAGGGCAGAGGGTTAAGCCCCAGGGTGCTACTGTGCTACTGGTCTCCAGGAGTATTTGTTTTAAATCCAGAAACTTGCTTCTCTCTCTCTCTCTCTCTCTCTCTCTTTCTCTCTCTCTCTCTCTCTCTCTCTCTCTCTCTCTTCCCACAATGAGACATAGGTTTAATAGATCTAGGGTGTTCATTGTGAATGTAATTTTTGTCTCTATATTTTATTACATTTATTCATACTTATGTATACATATGTGGGCATGTGCATGCAATGGTCACATGTAAAAATCAGAGGGTAACATGCAAGAGCCAGTTCCCTCCTTATACCTTTTGAATCACAAAGATTGAGCTCAGGTCATTGAACTTGGCAAAAGTGAACTTCACCCACTGAGTCATCTCACTGAATATACCTTTCTTGTTTTTAGGTAGGGCGAGTGGAGACATGGCTCCATGGTTAAGAGTTGCCCTTGCAGAAGACCCTAGTTCAGTTCCAGGCATCTACACGGTGGCTCACGAGCTCCTATAACTCCAGCTGCAGGGAATCCAAAGCACGCTCTGGCCTGTGTGGCCATCTGCATGCATGTATGTATATTCATGCATAGACATAAACACACACACATAAATAATTTAAAGGTAAATCTTTGAAAAGAAAAGAAATACCAATGATCACCACACCAGACTTACTGTGGCAGTTAATTGTGATTGTCAACTTAACTGGATTAGGAATTGTCCAGGGCAGAAGTGGGACAGTGCTAGGGCACTTGTCTAGCTTCTGTTTGTTTGTTTGTTTGTTTTGTTTTGTTTTTGTTTTTCGAGATAGGGTTTCTCTGTAGCTTTAGAGCCTATCCTGGCACTGGCTCTTGTAGACCAGGCTGGCCTCGAACTCACAGAGATCCGCCTGCCTCTGCCTCCTGAGTGCTGGGATTAAAGGCGTGCGCCACCAACACCCGGCACTTGTCTAGCTTCTTAACTTCTAGGTTAAATTAAATCCCTGGTACTTGCAGGGTTAAAAAAAAAAAAAGGCAAGCAAGCAGAGGGAGGAGAGGGGAGGGAGGGAGGGAGGGAGGGAGGGAGGGAGGGAGGGGGAGAAAAGAAGAAGAAGAAGAAGAAATGAGGAATGCCAGGGTAAAACTGGGCATGGTGCTGTCTGACTGTGATCCCAGCACTCTGGAGAGTGAGAAAAGAGAATCAAAAGTTCAAGGTCATAAGAGAAAAGAAAGAAAGAGGAGGAAGGAAGATAAGGGGATGAGGTGAGGAGAGTGGAAGGGAGGGAGAAGGGAGGGGAAGGAAAGGAGAAAGGGGAGAAGAGGAGAGGAGGGGAGGGAGGGGAGGGGAGAGGAGAGGAGAGGAGAGGAGGAGAGGAGGGGAGGGGGAGGAGAGGAGAGGAGGGAGAGGAGAGGAGAGGAGAGGAGGGAGGGGAGGAGAAGGAGAGGGGAGGGAGGGGAGGAGAGGAGAGGAGAGGAGAGGGAGGGAGGGGAGGGGCGGGGAGGAGAGGGGTGGGGAGGAGAGGAGAGGAGAGGGGAGGAGAGGAGAGGGGAGGGGAGGGGAGGGGAGGGGTGGGGAGGAGAGGAGAGGAGAGGAGAGATCTAGAGAACAAGTGAGGTGTACCTCTGGATATGTCATGGGGGAAGTTTCTAGCGAGGATTAACTAAGTAAGGGGAAACAGGCACGCCGAATGTGAGCAGTAGCAGTCCATAGACTATGGATCTGAAACTGAGGAAAAAGTAGAAAGGAAAAAGCCAGCTAAGTGAAGCATTCATCTCTCTGTCCCTGACTGGGGGTGTGGGTGTGACCAGCTGCCTCACACTTCTGCTGTTAACCCTTCTCTAGTAGGATGGGTCTCCCTCGACCTCTCATAAGTTCTTCTCATCAGGTATTTTTTGGTCACATTGACTGCAGAAGTAACTAACACACTCTTGAACAAGAAACTGGGTTTTGGCCAGACTTGTACATTCAGCAAGTCCTAGGTGACTCTGAGGCAGCTCAGTGTGCAGAACCATTGGGTAAGGTAACAATTGTCTGACTTCACAAGGTTATATATTAACTTATATTGATATTATATAGCTGTGGATCATTTCTCCCTGATAGCAAAAAAATCCCCAATAACCACAGGCTCAGTAACCCTGATGGGTTTTAACCAGTTTTGCATCTAACCTGTCCCTCCTAAACCAATTTTCTTTCCTCCACAGCTAATTTCTTACTATATTCAATGTGTTAATTACTTTTCTCCTTGCCATAACAAAATTCCTAGAAAAAAAAAAAAAAGCTTACAGAAGTAAGGTTTGTTTTGTTGTCTCAGAGTTTTGAGGATGCAGTCATTCATGGTCCCTACCATGTGGTGAGAGAATACAGTGGCTGATCACATGACATCCAAAGTCGGGAAGCACAGGGAGATGGATGCTGGTGCTCATAGCTCAGTTCTCTCTATCCTTTGCATCAGGTCTGGGATCCCAGCCCACATTCAGGGCAGGTCTTCACTCTTCATCTAACTCATAGACACAACCAGAGGTATGTCTCTTGGGTTGATTCTATATTCCATCAAACTGACAATCAATATTAACCATCACATTCAGTTTCCATGTTTACAGATTAGATTCTGTAGCAAAAACTTGCAGAAGTTTCTGTCCCACCCACCAGTTCCTAAAAAACTGACACAAAGACTTAATATTAATTACAAATGCTCAGACAACAGCTCAGGCTTATTACTAACTAGCTCTTACAACTTAAATTAACCCATTTTTATTAATCTATGTACTGACACATGGCATGTGGCTTTACCTGTCCTCCAGCATGTCTTGCTCCCTCTGTGTCTCCTGGCAACTCCATTGACTCCGCCCTTCTTCCTCCCAGCATTCTCAGTTTGGCTGTCCTGCCTATACTACCTTCCTGACTACCAGGCAGTCAGTTCTTTATTAATATGAGAGTAGTATATATTCACGGTGTACAGAAGAGTTATTCCACAGCAAAAACTGTTGGCTCTCTCATTCAATTTGTTGACAAAATCAGGTTGGGACTGGAGACATGGCCAGTGCTTAAGTGCACATACTGCTCTTACAGAGGAACCTAGTTTGCCTCTCAGCACCCACAACGGGCAGCTCACAACTGCCTGCAACCCAGCTCTAGAGATCTGATGCCTCTTCAGTACTGTTTGGGAACATGCACTCACATATACAGACCCATACACAGACACATTCACATATACATTTAATTTTTTAAATTAAAAATTGTTTTTGATCACAGTTCAGAGCCTGTAATGGTGGCATATACCTTTAACCCCAAAACTCAGGAAGTAGAGGCAGGAGGATCTCTGTGAGTTCAGCCAGGTCTCTATAGTGAGTTCCAGGCCAGTTAGAGCTATACAGTGAGACCCTGTCTCAAACAAAACAAGGGAATCTGAAAACCCAGGGACACCATACAAAGCCAGGGATAGCTCAACAACTAAGGGAATCAACCTCAGTGTTGGGGTGGTTTCATTATCTTCAAGGGAAAGGTACTGAAAATGATCAGTGTGACTGTTTCTGTTAATATCCAGTTGTATGTGCTAGACAGAATCCTAAGGGATGGAGGAGGAAAGATGACTCAGCAGTTGAGAGCATTTGCTGTTCTTTTTTTTTTTTAGGATTTTATTTATTTATTATGTATACAACATTCTGCTTCCATGTATATCTGCACACTAGAAGAGGGCACCAGGTCTCATAATAGATGGTTGTGAGCTACCATGTGGTTGCTGGGAATTGAACTCAGGACCTCTGGAAGAACAGCTAGTGCTCTTAACCTCTGAGCCATTTCTCCAGCCCACAGTTGCTGTTCTTGCAGAGGTTCCATTTCCAGAACCAACATGGCGGCTCACAAACATCTTTAACTCTAACTCCAGTGAACCTGATGCCCTCTTCTGGCCTCCAAGGGCACTGCATGCACATGGTGCATATACACATGCAGGCACACTCTGATACACATAAAATAAAATAAAAATTAAATCTTTAAACAAAGACTCTAAAGTCCACCCATTGTCCCTCACCAAAGAACCTGCATAGCTCCAGCATAATGGAAGGTGGGAAGACAAAATAGTTTAGTTCCAATTGGGAAGTTCTTTACAACATTGTACCCACCCAGGCCCACTGCACATATACCAAATAACACCTGTGACTAAACATTCGTAAAGAAAAAAAGCACTACATGTTGGAAATGGAGCCTATTAAATGCTTGAGTGATCTGGTACCATAGGCTGAAAACTCACACTCCTTTTGTTTGTTTTTCAGGCAGAGTCCTATGTTGCTCAGATTGGCCTTAGCCTCACTGTTCAACTAAGATGACCTTGAACTTCTGAGCCTCCTGCTTCTATTTCCCAACAGCTAGGGCTATAGGCAAGTGCCACCACACCAGTTTAGGGGCTTTTTGTTTGGGGGATTTTGTAGGTGGTAGTTGTGTTTTTAATACAGTCTAGAGATAAGCAAGCTTTATGGCAACTGAGCTGTATCCAGCCCTGGCATATAACATGAAAAGAGCACTGTTTTCAATAATATTCCAGCGGGGGTCCCTGTAAAAATATCCTACCTGGGAATGCTATATGTCTCTCCATATATTCAAATTAATTTCAATTTATTTTATAAATTAATTAAAATTTATTTTTATAAATGTTCCCTTGAATGGACTTCTTGCTGTGAACAGAGATCGCCCTTGAGCTTGTTAGCACTATGCTTAAAACAGCTCCTGAGACTGGCATGCAGCCATGACACTGTAAGAAGGCCCCTTTCTCTGCACGGGAACATCTGTCCCCATCATTTCCTCTGGTCCAGTTGGCCTCTGTGAGTAATCAATTAATCACCCAAACCTGGATGCTTTCACCAGCTTCAAAGGCTGTCATACACAGGCTTAGTGACGGACAAAGTAGTTCTGGCTAGAAACACAGAATTATCAGACATGTCACAAAAGCTTCCTGGTATTTCTTTTATTGCCTCTACTGGAGCACAAGAGAGAGAGAAGAGCTTCAATTTTGTCTCTAGGAAATAAGAATGCCAGAACACAGCCCTTAAAACTACAGCAAGTATCCCGTTTTCATTTTTAAAACTGTGGGGACCTAACCATTGCCCACACAGAATTTTCTCCTTTACTTCAACAGGTAGAGAACATGTTTAAGATGTCTTTTTGTCTTCTTTGAATCCCAGGAAGTAACTGTCAACCTTGGCTACACAGAGAGCTCCTCTACCTCCTCACTAGGGAATTATAAAACATAGTGATTCCCAGGCCAGTCCCTAGAGCTCTGATTAATAGCTGCACATGGGTCTGGGTATTCTGAAGTCTAAAATCTCCCCCAGAGGATTCTAACGAACAATCCAGGTTGAGAACTGACCCAAGGTCAAAGGTAAATAGAAGAAAATGTGACTAAGCTACACCCAAGAGAAAAATAACCAATTGTATATAGAAAGAGATAGGAGAGAGGGTTAGGAAAGGTTCTTCCTCTTGCCTAGCACTCCCAAAAGTAATAGGAAATCAACTATCTTCAATCAGTAGGCAATTCAAATGTGGAACTGTATACACAGAAATGCACATATAGAGGCTGGAGTAATGGCTCAGTGGTTAAGTGCACAGGCTATTCTTGCAAAGGACCCAGGTTCAATTCCTAGCACCTACAGGATAGCTCACAACCATCTGTAACTCCAGTTCCAGGAGATCCAGATCCCTCTCCCGGCCTCTTGTGAGCACCAGGAATGCATGTGCTACACAGACACACATGCAGGCAAAATGCTTACGTGAATTAAATAAGAACTCAAGCAATCATTTTTGAACTGTACATATTGTCTTGGGGTTACTATTGCTGAGATGAAACACTATGACCAATGAAACTTGAGAAGGAAAAGGTTTATTTGGTTTATGTGTGTTCACATTACTCTTCATCCATCACTAAAGGAAGTCAGGGCAGAAACTCAAACAGGAACCTGGAGGCAGGAGCTGATGCAGAGGCCATGGAGGAGGGCTGCTTACTGGCTTTCTAGTCACATTTTGTTCAGCCTGCTTTCTTATAGAACCCAGGGCCACCAAGTCAGGGGTAACCCAGCAAAATCAATCATTAGTTAAGAAAACTCCCTACAGGCTAGCCTACAGCTGGATCTTATGGAGGCATTTTCTCAGTTAAGCACTGCCCCCTTCCCCCCACCCCCACCATGACTCTAGCTTATGTCAAGTTGACATAAAACTAGCCAGCACACAGACATAGGCATTCCAGATCAATTAAGAAAGGTATCACATGGACAGAAGAAAGAGCCAAGGAAGTAATGCTCTTGATCTCCTTCACTGTAAACCTTACCCCTGGATTCCCACCCTTGTCTGCACACCTCCCACACAGAGCAGTGCCTATGACCGTCTCATGACTGTGGTCTAGGGTTGGCCAAGTACCATGGAGACATGAATCTAGCCCACCACTTCTTTTGCTAGGTAAAGATCTATTGGAAGAAAACACTCAAATTCATTCTCAGGCCATCTGCCTGCTTTCACACTACAGCATAGGAAGTGCAAGCCAGACCCTCTGGCCTACAAACCCTGCAGCATTTCCTATGCAGCCCTGTCGACAAAAGGTTCCCAGATCATCTCTCTAGTCTGAAATGTAGTTTCTGGTCGAGCAATTGCTGCATTGTCTGTCCTTTTATCCTCCTCCCACTGGTGTCCATCCCAGACATCTGCACCTTAGCGTCTGCCAAACACCTCCCCTTCAGTCTCGAAGTCTGAGCAACGGCATTTTCAGGGTCTCAAGAAGTCCCGGGACAAGTCATGGACATTTCGTGCCTCTGGCTGAAGCTATTCACTCTGAAATGACCAGCTGTCAGTAAATCAAAGTCAGAATAAAGCACAAATGTCAGTGGTAAGATGAAAACAGCATGCGGATTTGCATGGTGCTTCCCCAGGAACTAAATCCCAGCTTCCCCTTCACCTTTCCCTATCACCTAGCTACACTTCATAGCTTGCTTCACTACCCTGCTGACACTTTTACCTGTTGTCTATGTTTACTCATTTGGGGCTGCAGACTGAACCGGGAGCTTTCTGCATGGAGGCACTCACTCGACACTGACCAAGGCCTCCACACCAACCATGCCTTAAATTTATCCTTCTGCTTCTACTTCTTGATAAACCCTGCCCTGTCTGGGTTGTGGTAGCACTCACCTTTAATCTCAGCACTTGAGAGGCAGAGGCAGGTGGATCTCTGTGAGTTTGAGGCCAGCCTGGTCTACAGAGTGAGTGCCAGGGCAGGTTCCAAAGCTACACAGAGAAACCCTGTCTGAAAAAAAACAAGCAAACAAAAAAGAAAAGCCTTGCCCTATAGTAGGAGGGAGGGAGTTTATTCACAGAGCACCCTTCCCTTCCTGTTTGTTTGTTTTTTATCTACTTCCAAAACATCAGTTTTTAATGTCACAAAAAGTTAATTTATGACACTCTATGGGGACATTTAAACTTTTTAGAAGTTCTTCGACAGTGCGTGGGTATAATGTGCTTTAGTCTTTTTCATCCCCAGCACCCTCTCTCACTCCCTGAACCCCTTCTCCTTCTTCTCAACAATGCCCCTCCTACTTTCCTTATTTTTATTTTATTTATTTATTTTTGGTTTGTTTGTTTGCGACCCACTGAATTTAATTAAGGTTGTTGGCATGAGCATGCATGGTAAGTTATTGGTAGGAGTGTGGGCAATTACCAATGGCTGGACCACAAAAGAAAATGACTTCCCTTCCCCCCAAGAACTGTTAACTAACAGAAACGAAATGCCTCTGTCATGTCTCCAGACATTGCCTAATATACCCTGGGGGCAACCCTGTACTCTCTGTTGAGAGCCACTGCAATATGGAAACTAGTCCAAAACTGACTCTGCCTTCCCCCAGTTACACCATCCTGACCTTTTGAATCCCCAGCACTGTCTCAGCACTCAGGCCTGAGCTTCATCAGAGAGCATCAGACTAACCCACTCCTGACCAATCAGTCTCTCTGCCAACCTCCCGGTCCCAAGGGTCTCACATATCCTCCAAACTCATGTCTCCTCCACCCATAGCAGATGTGGGGATAACTCTCCCCCCACGGATCTCCTTTAGCCTGACCACTTTCTCCTCTAGGTGCTGAGGTTCCTCCAGGAACCCTGTGGGAGAGAGACATTTCACTGTCATTCCATGATCCCTCCCCAACAAGGACAGCCTGTGTGCAGTACCAGGCTCTGTGTCTCTGGATGGGGCTCCCATGGGCTGTGGAGCTTTCTGGAGGGATTTGTCACTGCTGAATCCTCATCAACCCCTCCTGCTACCCAAAACCTCTTCCTCGGCTGCCCCTGGCTAAACCTCCCGCTAGCAGATCTCCCTCACTGGGGTTTGTTGTTCAGAGCAGGGTCCAGAACACGGAGGTGGCTTTCTTGTTTGCAAACCTGACATGTCACTCTCTTACCAACCATTCTGTACTCTCTGCCCATCATCTACCAGGAGGGGCCCTAGGGACAGCATTTCATGCTGTGCTGGCCATGCATGCCTCCCCTTTGGGGAGGAGGGAGAGGGCCCTAAATCTGCTGACTGCCATGATGTAAATATTTCCTCCATTGTACATTCAAGCTGCCAATGGTTTAACTACCAGCTTACAAAATTACTGGCTGTTTAATAACTGCCTCCCAAGAACCAAACACGAGCCAGCACCAGCATGCCACCGACAGCCCTCTGCCATTCTTCTCCTCACTTCGGCCAGGAAAGACAGAGCCCTGCAGCTCTCAGATGCCAGCCTAGTTTGAGAGTCTTTGTCGTTGTTGCTCCTTTCATTGTCTTCCACAGGCTTCCTTTCCCAGTCTGACTCACACAGACCTACTCAATGCTTTGGATTCAGTTCAAACGAAGCTCTCTGAATTTCAAGATTCACCTCCGCCCATTGAATTTCCCTAAAAGGTTAAATGAAGTCCTCTTCCCTCTGTGCCAGCTGTTCTTAAGCCGTGGGTCACCACCCCTTTGGCAAACCTCTATCTCCAAAGATATTTACATTTACAATCGTAGCACAGTTACAGTTCTGAAGTAGCAATGAGAGTAATTTAATGGTAGGGGGGTCACCACACCACAATATGAGGAACTGGATTAAAGGGTAGTGCATTGATTGGGAATGTTCTATGCCCACATGTGTCAGAAGCATTTCCCAGCGCTATATTCCTATTACACTTTACTGAAATTCTATTGTCTTGACCATAAGTACTCTTGCTTCTCATACTGTGTCTGCCACAGATTTTGGTTTTTTAAAATGTATCTGTGAGGGGCTAGAGAGACGGTTCCCTGGTTATGAACACTGGTTCCTCCTCCAGAGGACTCAGTTTGGATTCCCAGCATCAACATGGCAGCTAACAATCATTGGTAATTCCAGTCTAGGAAAGATGATTCCATTTTTTAAAGTGCTTACCACCTAAGCAAGAGGACTAGAGTTCAAGTCCCCAGAACCTATGTAAATCCTGAGTGAGCCTGGCAGTTCACTTATAATTCTAGTCTTAGAAAGTGGAAATGAGATCCCCAGAGCAAGCTAGCTCAATAGACTAGCCCTATTTGTGATCTCTGGCTTTCATTTAGAGACCTTGGCTCAGAGAATACACCAAGAGCAGTTGAAAAAGATTCGAAACATCAACCTCAGGCCTCTTCATGCACATGCAAATAAATGCACCATCACATATACATGTTCCCAAGTGTACTTGAACATGTATGTACACCATACACATAGCAAAAAGAAAGAGGAAGGAAGGAAGGAAGGAAGGAAGGAAGGAAGGAAGGAAGGAAGGAAGGAAGGAAGGAACGAAGGAAGGAAGGAAGGAAGGAAGGAAGGAAGGAAGGAAGGGAAGAAAGAAAGAAAGAAAGAAAGAAAGAAAGAAAGAAAGAAAGAAAGAAAGAAAGACCAAACAATGTGTCAAACCTAGAGGGATGGCTCAACAGATATACTTACCACACAAGAGTGACGACTGGAGTTTGGACCACCATTACCCACATAAAAGTGGGGGGACACAGAAGCCCACCAATAAACCCAGCACTTGGAGGTGGAGTCAGAGGAATCCTGTGGCAAACTGGCTTGATAGGTAAGCTGAATTGATGAACTGCAGGTTCAACCATATCAACTTTCTGCCTCCACCCACATACTCACACATGTGACACACACCTGTACACATGTACACGCGCGCACGCGCGCACACACACACACACACACACACACACACACACACGTTTTTTAAGATTGCCCATACTATACTTCCTTGCTTTTGTCATGGAGTACAGAATTTTTATACATATCCAAGGAAAGAGGTGATTGCTCCAGATTTAAATACCAGCTTGAGCTCCCATGCTCTGCTTCCAGAATGTTGCACAGAGACAAACCCAAATGATGGCTGAGGCAGAACGGGTTCTCTAAGGTTTCATCTCACACCTGAAGGCCCTCATGGAGAGGGAAACACGAGCAGCTTCTGCAGCCAGAGAAGCACAGCTTCATCCCCTTCTTAGCTCCCTGCCAGGCATTCCAGAAAGCAAGCTTTTCAAATGCTATTGGCTCCAAGTCCAGCCACTAACTCACCAGGCTTCAACAGCAAGCCAAATGATCACAATGGGTACCTCCTACTTGTAAATTCCTGCATCTTTAAAAATCAGTTCAGATACATCAGCACATGCCAGTCAGAGGCATCCGGGAAATGCTAACCAGACTTGCTTTGCATTCAAGAATAAAAATGTACAGGACAAGAAAGAATAATGAGGGATGTATATGGTCAAAGTGCATGATACACTTAAACAAAACCATCATTATAGTACCTGGTGTGTGTTTGAATGAGAAATGTCCTCCATAGGCTCATGTAATTGAGCCCAGGGTCCCCAGCTGGTGCACTTTTCTAGAGGTTATGGGGAGGTCTGACCATGCTAAAGGAAGTGCATCAGTAGAAGGCAGGCTTTGGAAGTCTGTAGCCTCGTCCCATTTCTGACTTAGGATCTGCTTTGTGTTTGCTTTTGAAGATGTGAGCTCTAGGCTTCCTGCTCCTGCCACCATGCCTGCCCCTTGTGGCCTCTTGCTGCCATGCCTCCCGGCTATGACGGACTCTTACTTTCTGGAACCATAAGCCAAAATAGTAAACTATTTCTTCTATTGGCTTTTTATCACAGCAACAGGTAAGGAATACACAGCAGCATGTATATCTCAGGGTTACTACTGTTACCATGGAACACCATGATCAACATCAGCCTAGAGAGGAAAAGGTTCCATATCACAGCTCACCATCAAAAGCAGTGAGGGCAAGAACTCAGACAGGGCAGGAACCTGGAGGCAGGAGGTGATGAAAAGGCTGTGGAAGGTCCCTGCTTACTGGCTGGCTTATCATTGCTTGCTCAATCTGCTTTCTTATAGAACCCAGGACCACCAGCCCAGGGATAGCACCACCCACAGTGGGCTGGGCCCTCCACCTTCAACCACTAATTCAGATAATTCCTTAAGGTTGGATCTGATAGAGGCATTTTCTCAACTGAGATTCCCTCCTTTCAGATACCTCTAGCTTGTGTCAAGTTGACATAAAACTATCCAGCCCAATGTACAATGAATATACACTAATAAAACTTAAAATGTGCCCCCAAAAAAACCTTCATAATGAAAAGTAACAGTGATTCCTTATACAACATGTGCTTGCTGAATAGCAACTTGTCCCTAAAGACTGCTCACATATAAATAAGGCATAGTATATATTATATAATACATATCATATAACATGTATTGTTCATAGTAATCCTATTTCTGAATACTAGTATTAGCTCTATTTTATGACTTAAAAAGCAGATATTAAGGTACACAGCTAGTAAATATGAAGAGTAGCCTGGTTCCAAATTCCACGCCCTTGATAACACTAACAGAGAAAAGCGGGTTTCTGTATAACCTTTAGGCACTGCCACCAAAGGATTAATGTCCTATTCAAAGACTATATCCTAGGAGAGCTGGCCTCTTCCCATCACCTTGACCTAACAGGAAGGACTGATAATAGCAGTGTCTAAACCCTCCAAGCCTTACAAGACCTTCTATGCCCTCAGTTGTCAAGGGAGTCTTTCTTTTAGCAACATCAGTGTGGTGGAAAGCCAGGATTCTGGGGACAGAGAGAGGCAACATAGAAAAAGGACCCATGCCTCTAGCAATGTAACAAACCTCTGTGCCACAGTATGAAGAGTTCAGATGAGGGCAAGCACCCAGAGGACCCCCAGCCCTGCATACCATCGGCTCATCCTGGAAGAAAGGAGCCTCTCATTTCCTGAAGATGGCTACAATATCATTTGTAGAGGTCCAGAGTGGAGCTCTGGCTGAGACAAAGATGTTGGAAGGAAATACTAGGGGGGGGGAGGGGACAAAGGACAACTGAGAGCAGGATCAGGGTGGGCCTGGCAGCCATTCTGACTGGGACAAGGAGATCTGAGAAGATACAGACACCCAAGCATAGGCTGGGAACAGGAAGGCCCGCCCCTCATCAACCCTATCAGGGTCTCTGGATACTGTAGAATGGTGAAACAATACAATTTCTTGGACTGGGAAGATAGCTCAGTGGTTAAAGAACTTCCAGTGCAAGCAAGGAGATCTCTAGCTCAGATCCCAGAGCCCAACAAAGGCTGGAAGGTCCTGGTGGCTCACCTGTAATTCGAGAAAGCAAAGCTGACTCACTGGCAGTAAGGCATGTTCTGGGTTTGACTGAGAGACCCTGCCTCAATAAATCAAGTGGGACAGCCATCAAGGATGATTCCTAACATCAACCTCAGGCCTCCATATGCACACACATGTGCACACACATGTAAGTATGCATATATACACACATGTACACTGCACACCCGTGAACAAAAATGCCATTTCTGAAGTTAATAAACTGGAATACCTTACAAGAAGAATAAATACCTCTTAGAAAGAATAAAATGAAATGTAAATTTCTCAAACAAAGCCTTGGAATTTAGAGAGCTAAATTTGAGTTTATCAGAGCTACAGTGTTGCAACATTGAGGCTAGCTAGTGAAGACTCCATTCATTCCCTGTGTCCCTTTCCTAAAAGTCACCTGTCACTCTGTCCACAGTGCTACAGATGCAGCCTCTCAATATGGAGTTGAAGCAGGCTGGCCAGCCAAGTGACCTCAGCCATCTGGTAGTTGTTTATTTCTTGGCTTAGACACAGGCTCACTTCAGCAAAACTCCTTGGCCTGGGAGCCCTGTGCTGTGTACCCCAGCTCCTGCTTGCTCCTGCTGTGCAGGTATTAACAGCCTCCCTCTTTAGTCCACTAATGCTCACCCTTCAGAAAGGTTCCCTGGGACCCCAAGCAAATCCACTGCTGTAATTCATCTTCTGCTCATCTCTTCTCTCTTCTAGTATGGCCTTTCACGATAAAGGTCCAATCCCTAAAACCTACCCTTTATATAAGATTCCTTTCTATGTAGGAAGCAAATATTACAGTATGACAGAAGTTGTATGTGTCACCTACAGCATCACACCTGTTACAAGTATCAAAATGATGAGTGCTTCAGAGAATTACATAAGTCGGTACCTCAAAAGAAAACGTCATTGAGAAGTCCACCACTTCAGAAGTGTTTTTGAAGCCCCCATTCCCCACTAAACACCAAATGCTGCAATTGTGGCAGGGTAGGGAGCATTCCCAAGTGTTAGTGTCTGTGGGGAAGGGTGTAAACAATAAAATGATGAACAAGAGCAGTGGATAGTCAGAGGCAACATGTCTTCACAGCACCCCGACCTAAGTTTGCACCCCATTGTGTTATTAGCTAGCTCAGAGTCTGCAAGAAAATTCCTCAACCCCCTGAGCTTTGCTTCACTCCTCTGTAAAAAAAAAAAAAAAAAAAAAAAAAAAAAAAAAAAAGGTTTAGTCATGAAGGAATCATAAGCTAACAAAGCTGAAGACTAGGGCACATAGCAACTCAGTGGAGACCTTATTGGAGAAGCTGAGGAACAAAAATCAGCTTAGCCCCAGCATCCAGCCCTGCTGCCACTGACTTAGCCTGTGTCACAGGATTGTGACCCCAGCAACTCAACCTCTACAAACTTAGCCTAAGTTCATGTTTCTCATATGCCACTCAAAAAACCCGGTTGACTAATGTAAATCAAGGCTGTCTCCTTAAGACTGGCATTCTCATTCTTTAAGAGAATGTTGCCGACTGTCCCTTAATAGTCAACTGCCAATTATTGGCTTGATTATATCAACTTGATATTCTTAAAGTGATAGATCCACCCTCCTGCACCCCAGCTTCTGTTAATTGCCAGAGGGGATGAAGGCAGGGAAGGTAAATATAACAGCCAAGGAGGAGCAGCTGGCATGGCAGCATGCTCTATACCCAAAATACCTTTGTTTCTGGGTAGAAAAAAAATTATTTTCCTATCTTCAACTCTTAACTCCTTAGGTAGACAGATACCTATGTGATTTCCTCTGCTACATGGCATGGGTCTTTCAATAAAGTGAAATAAATCTGAACTAAACCCGAGGTCAATATATTTATAAGTGACACCAATAGTATCAATTCCTCAAACTTTGGAAGAAAAGCCTTGACAAGGTTTACGTTTTATAAAAATGCAAAATGATGTCGCTCATCCAAGCAGCCGTCCCCAAGATGTAAAGTCCATGTGTACACCCATCAGCACACTTGGCACACGGAACAGCAGAGGCTCTCCTCGTAGTACTCCTCATGGTCCAGGCTGCAGGCACAGTTTATTATTACATAAAGGGAAAGGGGATGCTACAATGAGGGGGGAAAAGGTTGAAGGAGAACTGAAAGGCAGGGTCCCCACTTTGGGTTACCACCTGGGGGCTATGTAACTCCCAAACAAGCATTCAACAGTTCCCCGGCTCTGTACAGCATAAAAAGGTGGGGGACGGTGACAACATTGCTCTGTTTCTTCAGGTTTGTAACCCAGAGCAAATAAGACGTCTGTTGGATTTTTCACTCACGATCTCTGAGAACTGCTCACAAATCAAGGCAAAGGTGTCCATCTTCCATTTTCACTTTTGCTGGGTGAGCCAGAATTAGCTCACTGACATCCCAGCTAAGGCTGAGCCAGCCCTTCTGCTTTTGAGGTCAGTAAGTAATCTAAGACTCCAAGAGTTTTTCTCTTTTCTGCCTGACTTCCCTGAGTCAAGTTTCCTTCATCTATGTTGGAGAGCTGGCAAAGTCTGCCCCTCATGCACAGGTACTTTGGACTTCCCAAGAGACTTAAGAGACTCCTTGAAACACTCTGGTAGCAGACACAGGACAGACAGCTAGCTTTGTGACTGCTGTACTGGACATGGGAGTCCCCTTCTGTGTTTGGGAAATCCCCTACTTTTTGAGGCAGACAGCCTACCACTCATTACAGAGACTAACAGGCTGGACAGTCGCTTTCCCAGCATCCTTTGAAAGAGAACATGAACCCAGTACAATCATGTAAAGTCAGAATCAGCCTCTAAAGGTGGAACACTAGGAGGGGCAGCCTGGGATCAATTTTAGAAACTGAAAAAGTTGACAGTACCTCCATCAGGTTTGGGGGGGGGGTGTTAATTTCTCTAGAAGCACTCCTGGTATGGTGACATTCCATATCTACTAGCAGTGCCACAGGCAGGCAGTCAGAAACAGAAGAGCATGCTGCTGGGTCCAGAGATGTCCAAATGAGGTGTGGCAAAATCTAATGGCACTATTCAACTTCTCCATTCACAATTTATAGCAGAAAACCACAGAGATAGAATGTGGAAAAATGAAAGTGACTAAAAGACAAATCTAGATTAGATTAAAAAATAGTTTAGGGGGCTGGAGAGATGGCTCAGCAGTTCCAGAGGGCCTGGGTTCAATTCCCAACATCCACATGGCAGGTCATATCTGTGGTGATATATTACTTACGATTTACTTACGATAAAGTTTGCCTGAGAATTCAGAAAGCAAAGTCAGCCTCTAACTATAGAGATCAGACGGTGGTGGTACACACCTTTAATCCCACCATTTGGGAAGTAGAGGTAGACAGATCTCTGTTAGTTCAAGACCACTCCGACTACACAAAATTGATCCAATGCTAAGAGAAAATGCTCTTACAAAGATGATCTCATCACACTTAGTATCACACACCTTTAATCCCAGCACTGGAGAGGTATAAAAAATAGGGGTGGGGTCTTCAGTAGGCTCAGGGGAATGTTGTCTTCTGAATTCAAACAATACAAAAAGAATATTAAAAGAAAATGAGAGAAAGCCAGGCATCAAGACACAAAGCTGTTACCTTAGTAGCACTTGGAGGCAGAAAAAGGAAAATTACATGGTGAAGGTCAGTCTGACTACTTAGCAAGACTAGTCTCAAAAAGGGGATTAAGTGCATGGAAAATGAAGAAGAGCAAAATGGGAAAATGAGAGGTAAATGTGCTTGCATGGTGGGATGAGAGAACACATTCCCACAACGTGTTGTCTGTCCCCCATAGGCACACATTAGGTTTTCTAGATATACAGAGATGTATTTGAGATGGATAGATATTCTTCAAACCTTTCAAAGACCTACAGAATATATGGTATTTAAATGGTTTAGGGTTTTTATGACAGTGAGACACAACTGCTCCTGGCACACCAATTACATCAAAAAGGAGGTTGGGCATTGAAGAAACACACTATGGAGTTTGCCTTCAACGCCATTTGGGCAAGAAACTACTCTTGCCTGGACTGTTGGATAAACTGGACATGCAGGAGCCACAGGAAAGTGACTGCTAAACTTGCAAAACAAGTCCTGAAGGGTTCCTGCTTCATGGAGAAGTCTGCCAGACACACTGTGGCCTATAGGCTGAAGATGGATGCCCCAACATTACAGAGGAACTTTGGGTGACTGTCCAGGTATCAAGATGTCTCTGTCAGTTCTAGAGTTTATATGTTATCCTTCTATGGTCTTTGATGGAGTTGAAGACAGATAGTTATGGTTATAGTTTTCTTTAGTTATTACAAAACACAAGCTACATACAAGACTTTAGACTCACAAAGATAGGATAAATGATAGAATGTTTTCTTTAAAATCTTGCTAAATGTTAATGAACTAAATATTGTAACTATAGTTCTTACTTGATAACTGTTTTGTTATATATTTTAATGTGTTAATGTTAAAACCCTCCTTTTTATTTAGACATCAAAAAGGAGATGATGGGGGAGGTCCTTCTATGTATATATTTGTCCTATTGGTTGATAAATAAAGCACTGTTGGCCAATAGGGAAGAAAGTTAGGCAGAACTAGGAGAGAAGGGGGATTCTGGGAAATGTAGGAAAGGGACTATGTCATCATGTGATCCCAGGGAAGAGAGTCCTCAATAAGGTAAGTCTATAAAATATAAAGATTAATGGATATGGTGGATACTTAAGACAGAGCTAGCAAATAAGAAATCCTAGCCATTGGCCAGCAGCGTTGTAACTAATATTAAGACTCTGTGTGTTATTTGGGGGCCTAATGTGGCTGCTGAACTCAGGCGGCTGTCGAAAACAGTTATCGTTACAGGTATGGTGTAAGAGTGACAGATTTAGGCATGTAGAATACAAAGGAAACATTAAAGAACACGTGTAATGTCCATTGTGGAAAGCCCTGGGGCTCAAACAATGTTACCCCAACAGATGTATCTTAGAGAAGCAATATGACAATCTCAAGCATTAACCCACTGGTTCCCAAAATGGAACATCATGTCATCTTTGAGAAATCTTCATAACACTTTTGAGTGACCTTTGGCATCTAGTAAGCTGTAATATTGTTCTTACTGAAAGCAAATTATTAGGGCCATCAAAGTAACTCAGTCAGTAAAAAGCACTTGCCACTGGAGTCTTAATGACTGAGTTTGATTCCCAGGACACACATTAAAAAGAAGAGAACTGACTCCCAAAAGTTGTCCTCTGATCTCCACATATATACCATGGCACATGCACACACACCTAAATAAATTTAATAAAAAATTGAGTAACCATTTCTTCTCTTTTACATACTGCTTATAAGTTCAAACTAAGTTTCTCCCTAATGATTTTATAGACAAGAAACGTTACCTGGGATATTTATTGTTCTACACCTCCCATTTACAAACTCTTCAACTACAAGAAACATTTTTTCTCTGTGAATCTTGTAGGAGTGAAATGAGGTAATGCATGTAAAGTAAACTTAACAGAAGGTCAGAGACAGAGCCAAACTCAGTAGCCAACATGACAAGCAGAAGTTCAGGATGAGGGGAAAGAGACCACACAGCTGGCTACCAGCTAAACCAGATTCCCAGAACCTGTGTGCTTGTCTATTGACTATAGGCTTCCTCCAGTCCCACAGCTACTGGAAAACTTAGCTTCACAAGAAGACATCTAGTTGTCACTATCTAATTCCATGCATTAAGCAAGCCTGTTCACTGAAAACGCCCCTCCATCCCTGGGATGAGGTTGTTGTTGATGTTGCTGCTGCTGTTTGAGACAAGATCTCCATATATAGCCTCGGCTGGCCTGGAACTTGCTATGTAGACCAAGCTAGCCTCTAACTCATAAAGATCCACCTCCTTCTACCTCCCCAGTGCAGGGACAAAAGATGTACAGCAACACACCTGGTTCATCCTCCTCAGATTTAAAATGTGTTACATTTTTAAGGCTATTTTCCACTTACATCATAAAAATTCTAATAGGTGGGTTCTTGATTTCAGCTATACTAGCTATACTTACATGTATTTATGAAATGCCTTTGCCAAAATTCTCTAGATACTAGATAATGATCAGAAATATAAAGGGAAGAAATGTGGTTTATAAATACAGTGGATTGTTATGAAGCCTTCAATAGGAATGAAGCATTGCTCCATGCTATGACATACATGAACCCTAAAAACCTTAAGCTAAGAAAGCCAGATGCAAAAGGTAGCATGCCACAGGATTTTATTCATAGAAATGTTCAGAAGAGGGAACTCCATAGACAGAAAGCAGATTCATAGTAAACAGAAACACGGAGAAGAGGGGATAGGAATGCCTGTCTAATGGCACAGTTTCCTTGGGCACTGGTTTCAAAAAATGGTTTGAAACTTGATACTCTGCATGCTAAAAAATGACCAGACCCTATGCTTTATAATTATTCAAGAGGATTTTATGACATATGATTTCATGACAGTGAAATATGCATTTAAAGAGAGAGGATTTTACCTATGTGACAAAAGGTTCACTTGTGAGAATAAAAAGACTAGAAACAGGAGATTGGATTTACCAAACCACTTTAGTCTACATTACAAGTTCACATAAGGCTAAGCCTAGATGCTGATAGGAATGTAGTATTAATATATTTACTGATCACTACTTTATACCGGCTATCAGGATGGGAAATTGTTAGGTGTGGAGAAGGGGTGGGAGTTGGGATTTAAGACAGAGTCTCACTGTAGTACAGGTTGACCTGGAACTCATTATAAAGGCCAGGCTTACCTCAGACCCTTGATGACTCTCCAAACTCATCTAAGCTATCATGACCAGATCAACTTCATTTTGAGGATAAAAGTACAAACCAGAAAAAATAAAATAGTTCTCTAATGAACAGATATTGGTATTTTTCTCATTAACTCTCATCAAATTCTCTTCAACCCTCACACTAACACTAACCCTAACCATAACCCAACTCTAACTCTTAAACACCTAACTCTAACCCTAACATCAAGTCTAACTTTAACACCTAGGCTTAACTCCTAAACCTAACTATAACCCTAACCTTAACCCTAAATCTAAGCCTCTAATCCTAACCCTCTCTACTAACCCATTCACTAACCCCTGACCTTAAACCTCTAATCCTAACCCTATCTCCTATCCCGTAATCCCCTAACCTTCTAACCCTAACAATCCTAACCCTATCCCCAACCCATAACCATAACCCTAATTCTAACTCTAACCCTCTAATCCTAACTCTAACCCTATCGGCTAGCCCTAACCCTAACTCCTAACCCCAACCTTCTAACCCAAAACCTCTAACCCTCAGCCTATCGCCTAAGCCTATCCGTAAAAGCAGAGCCCTCCAGAGAAACAGAATGAAAGTGTTCTACTCTTGAAAGGGAGGTGTAGGGAGAGACCCTGATTACAGGTACTGCAGACCACGCCCAAATGGGCATGGTCACAGTTACATAGCAGGGTATATAAGAGCGAGGGGGCAGCACATGGTCTCTCTCTAGGCTGAACCAGCACTGGAAGCAATCTGGGTCCCACCTGCTCGGGGTGCCAACCTGGTCACTGGTTCCCTTGTGTGAGTATATCCCCTAATAAATTACTGGTTATTAACCTATCTCCAATTCCATTTGTATTCCTCAATAGGGAGAGATGTAGGCAGAAGTTCCAGGAAAAAAGGATGGAATCTAGATGAGTTGTGTTCATTTGCAATTGTCTTTCCAAAGCTCATTCTCTGAAGACGACAGAGAAGGCTGACAGCTGTTCGCTTCTTTTACAGAGTTGCTTGCTGTCTAAGGATCTGAGGCTGTTGCCAGTGCATCTGTCTTTTTTTATTCCCTTTAAATCAATTCCAATGACTTAAATATGTTTCAGATCATTATTCTTTAACCTTTAGGAACATCAGAGAGAAACCAGCTCCTAAAGGGATGCTGAAGACTTACACACACACACACACACACACACACACACTTACTTTATGGTCATATTGCAGGTACAATTCTTGCATTAACTCCAAGGCTTATTTTTCATTTCCACAGACTGAAGACAGATAATATTTTATCTGTTTTAAGAAGCCAACCAAATTCAATTATGTATAAATTCAGGTTGCCAGTAGACTATGATTTAAGTAGCTCATTTCTTCCAAACTTCAACCAAAAATAAGAGAAGCAGAAGTGATTTCCTCAAGTCAAACTTTGCTTCCGCATTCACATGGAATTTCAGTGTGTTCTTTGCAAGTTTTAGCTCCTCTGTGCCTTCCCACATTTAAGCAATTTCTTTGGAAGCAGAGAATAAAGAGACCCTCCAGTGACTGAGGAGGACACCAAGGCCTGAGGAAGTTAGAGGATGAGATTACAGATCCAGTTAAGGGCACTTACTCTTGCAGAGGACTCAGGTTCAATTCCCAATACCCAGATGCTGGTTTACAACCATCCACCCTCTTCTGAGTTTCACGGGCACCAAGCAGGAATATGGTAATGTCGATCACATATATATATATATATACATACATACATGCAGTCCAACATTCAGACACATGAAATAAATAATCTAAAAATGAATTTTACAAATACAGACAATCAGTCAATTTGTTTTCTCTGGGTTGCTAAGTTTGTTGCTAAGAACTAAGCAAAGCTATGGATACAGACTTTGGAAATCTCGAGCTGAAAAACAGTAACACAAAAGTAATCTTCAATGCATTATGAAATCTGAAAGAGATCACCTTACATCTGGCTTTGCATTTCGCTATCACCCTAAGTCCCTCCTGCAATTCTGTAAGACTTTCTAGAACTTCCTCTTCCCCCAGAGTAAGGGTGATTTCAAAAGGTCCACAAGGTCCCCAGCGCTAGAACACATTGACTGAGTTTCTGCTTCATGAGACCGCCAGAATGGCAGACATTCAAATGAGGCAACATCAATGTGACCTCACGGAGGAAGTACAGAAAGGAGAGCCAGCAAACTCCCTGGCTCTTGGCAGGCAGAAATGTCAAGTTAGTTCACCAAAATGCAAAAAGGAGGGTAGGAGACTTGCCCGTATAAATGAAAGCCGTATGATCAGACCTCAAGGCATGCCCTGTTGAACAGGGGCAAGTGCAAATTGGTGAGAAGCCAGCAAAGTGCCATTATACGCTGAATCATCAAACACTGGTTAAAGAAAGCCACATCCAATACCTAGCAGCTGGAACCAACTCTCACTCCTCCAAAGGTTGCTATCTTTCTTGATCTCTTGATAAAGTTAGCCATGGACTTGTCAACAGAAAGCTCTTCAGAGCCAGTTTGGCGTTCTGCTCCATAGTGAACACAGAATATTAACAAAATGCTGTTGCTAAGGGATGTAGAACAGTTGAGTCCAAAATACTAAATTAAGCTAAGCTGCTGGAAGAAACCCTGTCAGTCGCACGTCATAGCATAGCTCAGTAGTAGTCCTAGCTCATCTCTGACTGCTTTGCCTGGTGACCCCTCCATTCCAACCACACAGATTTTTAGGATTTTCTATTGCTGTTTCATTCTATGGACCAAGTAGGTCTGCTTTCACTACCTCTTCCTTTCCAATCCCCCATGCTGTCATTCACCTTGCAAGATCTACACAGTAATTGATTCTTTTAGGCTATCATTAAATCCCAAATGTCAGTAGACATATCTGTTGCCCTATAGAATGTGAGCTTCGCTGTCTCAAAAAATGAGATGGGGAGTGCTTTGACCTCTGACCTCTGCACACCCACACACTCATACAACACACTCACACAACACACACACACACAACACACACACACACACACACAACACACACCACACACGGGTGGGGGGGGGGATTCTTCTCTACACACTCTTCAGTACCTCTCCAAGAACCACACAGAGAACCAGATAATAAATGTCCAGGCAATAAATGAACTGATGAGTGGCTACAAGCATGACAGAAGGGGCCCATTCAATTATCTGATGACTGAATCAAACAAGACTCTGATTTCTGCTTTGCTTGAAGCGCTCTTCCTTCCTTCCTTTTAGGCCCTGAGTTAACTTCTGCATTTACAGGAGTTATAGAGGCTTCCTCAATCAGTCAAAGTCTGATTCAGCATCAAGACACTCCTGAGATCCAGCAATCCAAGTATGCACTTTAGAAGATTGTGGTGATATATTGCTTATGATCTAATAAAGTCACTGAAGATTAGAAAAGCAAAGCAGCCAAGCCACCAGAGAACTCTTACCTCTACCAAGGCTAGAAGGGGAAATCCTGTCCTCACCATGGCTGAAGACTAATTGCCCGAATATGAGACCCTGCTCCTATCCTGTAAACCTCTCTAATGCTGGGATTAAAGGTGTGAGCTCTGTTTCTCTTTTAGACTGATTCACTCTCATGTAGCCCTAGGTGGCCCTGAACTCACAGAGATCTGCCTGCCTCTGTCTCCTGAGTCCTGGGATTAAAGGCATTCCCCATCACTGCCCAGCTTCTATGGTTGTCTATTGTGCCCGGCTTTGCATTCAGATCTTCAGTGGCTTTATTAGATCATAAACAATGTATCACCACAAAAGACCTGTTTTCCTTCCATTGGGGCCTCACCAATACCTTAGCATTTCTACTTAATTTCTCTTGGTTAGAATGACTTCATCTCTAAAATGAGGTGTGCTGCCCACATGGCTTCTGAGATGTAAGCACATGATTCCAATGTCTTGTCTTCACATTTCCTCTGATATCTATGGTGCAAACTATTTATACAATCGTCACGTCACTGGACAGCTTTGTACTTGCCGCTTTGGCATCAGAAAACACCAGTGAGATTTTCTGTTTTATTTTCTTTGGCCAAGGCCATGACCTGAGTTGACTGATCAGACGATATAATTGGTGTCTGGGTGCATGAGGATTTGTGTACATGTATGTGTAATCACATGGATGAACCGTGGGTGTGAGACTTCAGGTGTCATCATCAATGGTTTTTGAGACAGTATCTCTCATTGGCCTGGAACTTGACAAGTGGGCTAAGACGTCTGGCCAGCAAGTCCTAGATATAGGCCTTGTCTCTGCCTCCTCCCCATCACTGGGATTACAAGCATTGCCACCAGGCCTGGCTCTGTTACCTAGGTTCTGGGGCTCAAACTCAGGACCTTTCAAGGCAAGCCATCTCCCCAGCCCTATTAATATTCTTTTTATGACTTTAATGGTCTCCTTATAAAGGCAATAGAACACATGACTGTGTCTATATCACAGCCTCTTCTACACACAGAGAACATGAACCAATCTAAGGAAATACATCTTTTCAGTAACCAAGTCCTAGTATTGACACTTTCAACCTCATATGTAAGTTCTTACACCTTATAAAAGAATGATATAAATCAATAGAGCTCATAGAAGCACTGATACCACTTCATTTAATGTAAGTCTAACCACTGGGGCTGGAGAGATGGGTAAGTCACTTCTTGCTCTTGCAGGGGTCCTGGGTTCAGGACCCACATGGTAATTTACAACCACCCATAACTCTACTTCCTGGATATCTGATGCCTCAGGCATCAGACACACATGGAGTACACGTACACATGCAGACAAAACACTCACATATAAAACAAAATAATTTTAAAACAATTCAAATAAAATTAAATTAAAAAATAAATGTAAGTTTAACCAGGCATACTGGTTGTTTCCTTTTGATTTCATGCATTTCCTTCCAGTCTGCCTATTGTGTCAATCCATTTGCTTGTCCTATCTCCCCTAGCTACCCAGATGATCTGGTTCTACAGCACCCCTAAGTGGACAGTGATGTGTGTGATAATTTATGAGCACTGTGATGAATACTCGATTTAGACCTAGCAAATCAAAGAGCAGCCATTCATTAAAGGATTTGTTCTGAAACATATAGAATTCTATCTCAAACCACAGACCACAAGTATTAGCTCAGAAATGGTAAATATAGAAACTACAAAGTTGGGCCAGTAAGATGAACTTACTAGATAAAAGACCTGCCACCACACCTGAAGATCTGAGTCCAATCCCCGGGATTTCCATGTTTACTATCATGTCATTAAGTAAATAAGTAAGTATAATAAAAAAAATTTAAAGAAACTACAAAGTCTAGCGGGGTGTTGGTGGCACACGCCTTTGATCCCAGTACTCAGGAGGCAGAGGCAGGTGGATCTCTGTGAGTTCGAGGCCAGCTTGGTCTACAGAGCAAGTTCCAGGACAGGCTCCAAAAAAATACAGAGAAACCCTGTCTCAAGTAAGAAAGAAAGAAAGAAAGAAAGAAAGAAAGAAAGAAAGAAAGAAAGAAAGGAAGGAAGGAAGGAAGGAAGGAAGGAAGGAGTGAGCGAGGGAGGGAAGAAGGGAGGGATGGAAGGAAGGAAGGAAGGAAGGAAGGAAGGAAGGAAGGAAGGAAGGAAGGAAAGAAGAAAGAACAAAGTCATATCACTTCAGAGCTAGTGGCTGTTTCCACCCATGTGCAACTGATGAGTGAGTAAAATTCGGGTTCACAGTGGAAGGCAGGGGCTAGAGATGATCCCAGAGAAAGGCACAAGGAAGACTCTGTAGAGGGAGAGAGCGTGGTGGAGGAAGGGCAATGTGGGCCGTGTGAGTCAGAGACATGTCACTTATACCAGGCCCAGCCGCACCTCTTACAACTGGACTGAAACTATCACTAATGAAGACTCTTTCACTTGATGCTGAAACAAAACACACACAGATACACAGATGCACACATTCATTCATTATCATACTCCAGAAAGGTTTGCACCCACTCTCCCTCAGCAGGAGCAGCCATCCCACTGAGGCTATTCCCCCTCCTCCATACCCTGTGATACCATAGGCATCAGAAAGGCTATTCCTTCACCATCTTATAATGGTACCCTATCTCCCCACTATTTTAACATACTAGTGGCATACATAGAAGCATGAACTTATGCAGATTTGGGCTGGGTGTATAGCTTGGTAGTAGAATGCTTGCCTAGAATACTAAAGGCCCTAGGTTTAATCAAAAAGAGAAAAGAGGAAGGCAAGGAGGCGTTTAAATGAACTAGATTCAGATGCCAGCTTCGTGTCCACTAACTGAACGATGGAGAACAAGCTATTCAGTTGATTTCCAATTTCCTTCCTTATGACATGAGAACGTCATCTACTGGCTGGGCTTTTAAGAGCATGGGAGCTCCCTCAGAGCTCTAAGTGCTTGGTCAAAACAAAGTGCTTGTCACAGAGCCTCGCACAGCACAGGCACTCACCTGGTAGTCACTATTACAGGGTAGGGTATCATCCACAGAAACGCTGTCCAGAAAGTGCTGAAAACTCTTCAGTACCTAAGCCTCCCTGTAACCCCCTGATATATTTTGGATAGAATTTCTAGAAGAAGCCCTCCCACTGGCACTCACTGGGCCTTCAGGACTTGGGGTTGCTTTGTGCTTTGGGTTGTGTGCACTCCCTAAACAAAGAGAGAAAAGGCGTTGCTTCTTAAACCACAGGACCTGACATCAATACTGCCCACCGGCCTCTGACCCCTTGGGTCCCACTTAGAGAACTGTGCACAGGTACTCAGCATGCAAGATAAGTCTGGGCTCTTTTGGAACAAGCCTCAAACTGTTTCTGTTGCTCTTTTCCTGTGTATCCTTCTACATTTACCTCCCCAGGCTTCTTCTAAATACATCTTCACACAACAACCAGAGGAACAACCAGCTTCTGAAGATGAAAGAGAGGGGTGAAGTGGATGCTCACTCTTCATACGAAAGGTTCGTAAGTGATAAATGCTTGTGCTAGGCAGGATTCTTCATCCTGGTTTCTTTATTAGTAGTAGTAGGATTATGATACGAGTATGGGCGTTATGCTTGTTATGTTAGTTTATATACCATGTGCCTGCCTGGTGATGGCAGCCAGAAGATATCAGATCCCTTGGAAGTGGAGTTACAGACAGTTGAGAGCTACTGTATGGGGGCTAGAAACCAAACCCAGGTCCTCTGGAAGGACAGACAGTGCTCTTAACCACTGACCCATCTCTCCAGCCAACAGCCCACCTCCAGCCTGATTTCTTGATCTCTTTCACTCTCTGCTCAATGCTTTGTAATTGACCGCTCATTCTTCCTTCCCCTTCCATGCTGATTTTCTTCATTCTTAACTTTCTGCCTAGCTTCTTTGGTTATTTGGTTCCCCTATCCCAAGACTACGTCACACTCCACATTACCAGTATTTAAATATAGGTCTAAGTGGACATACCAGCTGCTTCCTTCCCTCCCTCCCTCTCTCCTTCCCTCCCTCCCTCTCTCCTTCCCTCCCTCCCTCCCTCCTTCCCTTCCTTCCTTCCTTCTGTCCTTTTTCATGCATTTCCTTCCAGTCTGCCTGCTATGCTTTTCCTGCATCTGCCCTCTTCCCAGATGACCTGGCTCTACAGCACCCCTAAGTGGACACCAGTACATACAATGATTTTATGAGCTTTGGGCCTTACATCCTTACGACACTCTCTAGGTTACCCAACTGGCATCCATACTTGCCATCAGCTGCCCATGGGACAGAAGATGGCTGATGAACACTCATTCCAAAACAGGGAAGTTCCTTCCCACTGGCTTTAGCATTCATCATGTCATACACCATGCCTAACCATTTCTTTCTTGTCTCCTCTTGTGAAAGTGGCTCCTGGTACTCTAATAACTCTAATAACCTTATGCTAATTATCCAGATAACTTGACAATGATGAAGCTGCTTGCTAGTTTAAATACAAGGACTCACAATTCAAAAGGTCCTTTGCTAATGTCAAGGGCTGAAAACGTAGCTCAATGGCCGGACCCTTGCCTCATATGTGCAAGGCCACACAGATTCTACCCCCAGCACCACAAACAAAAAATAATATTGCAAAAGCTTGGTGACACTTGTGTAGCCCTTTTTTATTAAGGCTCACAGGCATTTTCTAAAAATAAGTTTCTAGGCTACAGATGCTTGGACCTACTCTTATTTCCTAAGCTTTGCTCCACTGAGACTATGACCACTTGTTACAGTGAAAAGGAAGCCCTCCCCGAAACCCTACAACCCTGTCCCTGTGTCTCTACACCTCAAAGTTGCCCATGGCAACCACTGGGAGTGATTCATTAGTCTCACTACTAATAAATACTCAGTTTGAAGAATCAATCGCAACAGCGTGTGTGTTCACACATGTGTGTGAACATTTGTTTTTCTAATTTAACACATCCCAGTTTAGAAGCATCCAGCCTCCAGGGAGCAGGATTCTTGGTTTATCTCCTTATTCCCCTGATATGCACTTCAAATCCTACTATGCCATATTAACACCCTCCCTTAGGGACAGGCTTCCTGATCCCCCGCCCGCCGTAAGCCTTATTGCATCAGGGTCCCTAAGCATTCCATTCTGTACCTTACCTGCTTGTCGCACCACATAGCATAGGTTTGCTGACATTTGTTTTGCCAAGTCATAGGCTGAGCTATGTCCCCCAGGATTTAATATGCTGAAATCCTAACTAGCAACACCTCAGAATGTGACCTAACTGGAAAACAGGGTGGTTGCATGTAATTACTTGAGATGATGTCATCCTGGAATCGGGTGGGCCCCTGCTCCAGTATGACTAGCTTCCTTATTAAAAGGGACATTTTGAATACAGACACACAGACAAGGGAGAATGCCATTTGACTGGAAGGGCAAAGATCTGGGTGGTGAGTCTATATAAGAAGGATTGCCAATAAACCACCAGAAGGTACATATCTCCCTCCCAGCCCTCAGAAGAAGCAAAATCCGCTGCCAGCTTGACTTCAGACATCAAACCTTCGGATCTATGAAACATGAAATATCTGGGAGTCAAGCCACCCACTGTGTGGTACTTTGTCCCAGCATCTCTAACTTACAATAGGCTTCTAGAGGGCAGAAATGGGACTCTGTCTTTGTATCCCTTGAGCAGTATACAAGGTGCACAGTATCAGGTTAGCTGGTTTAATGCTTATTGCATCTAACGAAGAAAGACTCAGTCCTCCAAGTCTCACACCCCTCAATACTGACCGCATACTTTGTCCTTAGATATATCACATTAGAGGGACTAAAATCCAAGGGCTGAGAAGACAATTCGGTTGGTAAAATACTTTTCACACAAGTTTGAGGACCAAGGTTCAATATACATAACCCACGTAAAAATGCCCCCCATAGTGATTAATGCTTGTAATACCAGCACTGGGGAAGCAGAGGCACGCTAATGCCTAGAGCTGGTTGGCCAACCAACCTCGCCAGACCAGTGAGGCCCAGGCCAGGAAAGGCCATTTTCTCACAAAACGAGGTGGAAGATGTGGAAGATTTTTCTCTAAATAAAGTCTTTTTAAGAATTATTTGAATTTTAATCATTTGTACATGCATGTATGTGCAAGTTCGTGAGTGCCCGTGAACACGAGTGCAGGTGTTCTAGGGGGCCTGTGGCATCAGAGCCCCTGAAGCTGGAGGTTGTAAGCCACCCAACATGGGTGCTGAGACTTGAGCTGGGGTCCTTTTTGAGAGCAGCGAGTGCTCTTAACCACTAGGTCTTCTCTCCAGCCCCAAGGTAGATAACTCTTGAAGAACAACATCTGAAATTGATCTCCAGCCTACACACACACACCACACACACACACACACACACACACACACACACACACACACACACACACACACACAGGCGCGCACAACACACACACACACACACACAGCACACACACACACACACACACAACACAACATGCACATACACACATCACATACACACACACACACACACACACACACACACACACACACACACACACACACACACACTTAAAAAAGATTGAAATTTGGGATGGGAAAAAATTCTAACTCAAATATATAAAAAAACTCTCAATTCCTTTCTGAAACCTCTTCCAAAATTTAATCTGGAACCTCCCCTACTTTCCCTATAAAAACAGAAGCTCATTCAAGAAGAAAATCTCACAGGAGATCACTTGGCAAACCACCTGAAAGAAACAATATGGCCAGCACGTCCTGTGTACCTGCTGGGTTTTACGTTCTCTGTAACTACTCAGTAAGATAAGGCAAACCAGCCCCATGGTTTGCAGGACTCTAAATGGGAGTGGTTCATCTTAGCCCCTTTCCCACTGTTCTAATCTAATTGAACAGAGCCAGTGGAGAGAAAGGCAGTGACTAAGTACAGGTTCTTGGAGAAAAAGCCCATTTTGAGCCCTATAGCAGAAGGTCACTACAGGTTTGAAACTGAGCTGGCAAAAGAAAATAATTTAAACTATAATTGTAAAAAAAATACAGTTTATGTTCTAAACTGTATTTTTTTAGAAATTATGCCATTTTATATCATCTATATGCAATTTATATATACAATTATAATATATACAGATAACTTCCAGAAAATATAGTTTAAGAGGTAAATTATGTACATGTATATACGTCTGTCTTGAGAGAATAAGTCTAGTAAAACAAAGAATCGTCCAGAACTCCACTCTAAAGTGAGAATTCAGAAGTATATTGCATGATTTTTTCCTCCTCTTTCAAATGATTCTAGAAAAGAAAAAAGCACAAAGAAATTGAAAGGGCAGGCTGGCATGTGGGTAGGTTATAAAAAATGAAAATTACACTGCAACTGTGCCCTGGAAAATATTCCCTGGCCCAGCTAGACGTTGATTATTGAACCAACAGCTTGCTTATATAATTACAGTGTGCCTATAAAACTGGTTGATACGATATGCTTGTTTAACTATTAACCACCAGACTTCCTGGAGTTTCCACAATTCAAAAGCACACCTAAAAAGCATGATATAGGATACATTCCTCTTACAAACAGTACCGTGTTTCTCTTGGCATGAAAAGGAAGTGCTTCGAAAAGACAAGTGAGGTCTTTCCCCAGTATTTTCCTGGCCATTTCCTCTTTTCATTTTTCTTTTGCCTTGTTATTCTCCTAAAGAACTGCCCTGACTATACTAGCATTTGATTTCTGCCACTGGCATTAGAAGTCAAGATTCCTTCCCACCTGTACTTTGGATCTGGGACTCAAATCCTCATCAACCCTGAAGATCACAGGACTATTCCCACACTAATTATGAACACTTTCCTGGTCCCTCTGTCACCTAAAAGGCTCCCCAACTCTAGACAAATCTAACTCTAAACATTTTATTTCCTCCTTCATGAGAATGCATTCAAGGACTGGAAGGGAAAGAGGAGTGAAATGAATTTGATTATGGAGAGATGATTACAGAAAGTACCTCAAACACAGACAGGGACTCAATAAGTACTTATGAAATGAATGAGTACCGAGCATGGAACAAAGCATATTGTAATGCATAACCTTGTTTACTCTTCCTAATAGCACCATGAGTTAGTGTAGGTCTCTCCACGGAGAAGCAGAGGACTCTGAAGCTAAGGGTTAAAGTAGGGTTTTGTAAGCTTCCCTAGTTATAATAAGAATACAGGCAAGTATGTCTTCTCTACCCTGCACAATATTTTTTTAAAGATTGGTTTAGTTGTTTGTTTATTCTTGCCTGCATGTATAAATGTGCACTGTGTGCATGACAAGCCCATGGAAGCCAGAAGAGGGCATGAGATACACTGGAGTCAGAGCTAGAGATAATGAGCCACCACGTGTGTGCTGGGAACCGAACCCAGGTCCTGCACGAGAGAAGCAAGTCATCTCCCCAGCATCACACTCACTCACCCACATCTCTCCTGGCAGCACAATGTCTTAAGCATAACATCTCTTCAAAAGTTAATATGTGGAACTGATCAAAAAAAAAAAAAAAAAATCCATTACCCGAGTCTCCTCTTTAGATATGTACAAAGTCTTTGAGATTGCTCTGAGTTTTGTTTCGTTTACCAAATGGCAAAGTGGGTATGGAGTACAGAAAGGGGTAAATTAAAAAGGAAGTCTACATCAGGTGGTGTCGGTGTACACCCTTAGTCCCAGCACTCAGAAGGCAGAATAGGTGGATCTCTGTGAGTTCAAGGCTGGTCTGGTCTACAAGCTGAGTCCCAGCACAGCCAGAGCTGTTACACAGAGAAACCCTGTCTTGAAAACCAAAACAACAAAAGAACAATAAAAAAAAAAAAGGAAGTCTTCAATATGTCATTTTCAAATACCTTCAGAAAAGTGATTTCTGAATATTTGCTGGTTTTTATGAGCCCGCTCCCATTGGTTCTTCAGATTCTAGCCTTGCTCTTACGTCTAACTCATGTCATCTCATTTGTGATTAGAGGAGAGAGAATAAAGGAAGAGAATGAATAACCAGATCTTCTGTGTCCACAGTTTGATTGATGGGTGTGATAACTTTTCTTTTGCTGGAAGAAAAGACCAAAAGGAAGTCATTGGTTTGAAAGGAGATTCTTTCAAACCAATGGACATTGTGGATCACATCTGTCATCCCAGCACTCAGGGGGTGGATGCATGAGGATCACCATGAGTTCAATGCTAGCCTGGGCTACATAGCTCAAAAACAGCTAAGAATATATAGGGAGTTTGTCTCAAATAATCAAGTAAATAAAAAACTAGATATTCATTCCCAACTCCTTAAGTAAATAAAATATAAATATTCATTCCTAGCTCCTTGACTACCCAAATGTAATCTCATATGTACAAGAGGAAAACAGTGGAGATATGGGTTCATTCATAATTTCAAGGAAATTGCACTTGATATATCTACATAGAAATAACCAGGAAGAAAGGAAATAAGCAAGCCAAAAGGGTTGGCTGTGTTCTGGTTTGAACACTTAGACATGTAAGGATCCACACAAGGTTTGAGTCTACTCAGTTTCTTGATAGTGCAGACGATAATCAGCGAACCAAACTATCTGTCACCAATGCTTTAGCATAAGCTTCCAGGAGACATTCATCAATATCTGTCAGCAGATCACTGTAATAGGCCTCCTTCAACCAAATGGAAATGTGTGTGCTTGGAACTCAACCTGAGGAGTCGGAATGACTCGGATTCAGCAACCTACGTGCAATGAACACTTAAAGCGACAGGTCAAAAGGAACTTAGAAAAAGCTAGACACAGGTCACCCCTCTTAATTACCATGCTGGGCCCAGGCATATACCGAAATCTATCTGAGTTCTTTGGACTCTGATCAGTTTTTCTATCTTCAGCTATTTCTTTTGTGCAGAGTTTCATAATTTACTTAGGAGGAGCAGCTCAAATGGAATAGACTTGAGCTCAGGTTTTAGACTCCGGTTGACCTTGACTAAAACCTCTGTCAGTCTGATATCTAAGTTCTTAACCTCTGTGGCCTCAGTTAGCCCATCTACAAAATGGGATATCACCTCATTGAGCAAGAGGGAGTTTATATAATTCACAGACATCATGAAGTCTAATGTCTGAAACAGAAAGAACTCCCAGCAGCACCCCCTTCTGGGCTCCTGGGATCTAGCAACTTCACTGTGTATCACTTAATCAACTCTAGGTTAACAAACCTGGTCTCATCCTGCCAAAACAACTCTGGCCTCCTGTGCCTTTCACCTTCCTTCACTTTCCAAACTTTTATGACAGCCGTCCTTCTTCCATGTACACAGTACATATGACTTGAGTAAGTGTCAGCAAAGGGACATCATGACACAAGCAAGAAGCTGCCATTAAAGAAGCAACTGAAGCTAGGGATAAACTCCAGAAAACAACATTTTCAGGAGAGGAGAACCAGAAACCTCTCAGTGTGGCATTCAGAATGTTCTAGCATGGGAGAAGACTTCCACCTTCACACAAAGGAATCGACACAGACTCTGGGTCGGGTCATGATGAAAGTCAGTAAAGTCAGGCAATGGTGATAGCGTGAGGGCTTTGAGTGCACCACCCCAGCAGCACATGGGATCAAGAAGGAGAGGATGGAGAATGAGGGGACAACAATGGACAACTTCTTAATGAGAGGGAAGAAAGAAATGCAAAGCCAATAGGAAGTGCACAAAGAAGGGGAAAGGACCCCTGGTGGCTTAAAGGAGAAGAAGAGTGGCTGTTTGGGGCAGAAATGAGCAAGACCTAAATTCTCACATCTAGGAGAAATGCTACTCTGACATTTCCTGTGTGCTGGGCCTTTGAGGTGGCCGGGGGAATGGTAGACCAGTGGTTATCCAGGTTAACAATGTCCCACTAAAGTCAAAGACTAATGCAGTCTGGGAGTCTTGGCCTAACCAGATCCCACTGACTCCACTCCTCAGCTGAGTAAAGTCACAGCAAACCTTTTAGGAAAAGGACAAATGGTAAATCTTTTCTACTTTGTGGGACATGGAATCTCTGTTAGAACTACCCAATGCCAGTATTGCAAAGCAAACACCAGCCACGGGAACTAAGCATCCAAAGCTGAATTATAACATAACTTTATTTGTGGACACTGAATTTGAATATTATATATCTTTCACATGGCATGAAATACCATTTTGTGGTTATTTACAATTGTTGAAAATGATAGTAAAAACCAAAATATAAGTAAAAATGCAAGCAATTATCTCCTCCTTAATTACATTGGTTGAGTGTTTATTAGTTTTTGAAAATCGATTTCACATAGTCAAGGCTAGTCTCGAACTTGCTATGTTGCTGTGGGTGACTTTGAACTTCTGATCCACCTTCCTCAACCTCCTAAGTGATGGAATTACAGGTGTTGACCACCACTCCCACTTTATGCAGTGCTGGGGATCAAACTCAGGGCTTTGTTCCTGCTAAGCGAGCACTCTTCCGACTGAGCTTCCTTTCCAGCCTGGCAAGGACTACTTGCATTGTCCCAGCCCAAGGTAAGGTAATGATAGCTGGAAGAAATGTATTATACACTTCAAAACAACTAGACAAGCAGAGTTTAAAGGTCCTCCATACACAAAAAGGGAGAGAAAGGACAATGACCTGAATTTGATCACCACTCAATGCATATACTTATCGAATTATTATGCCATACCCTAAATGTTAGGTGTCAATCTAAAAAATTTGCATTGGAGTTGGGATATAGCTCCACCGTGCAGCTATGGCATGCATGAGACCCTGGTTTAGGTACCTGGCACCACTAAAAATGAGCAGAGAATCCAGTTTAGCTCACAGGATTGGCACAGAGACTCTGGCTTCTGGTTAGAAGCCTGGAAATGTGAAATGAGTCTGGTTTTGTCTCCTGCTTCCTGCTTCCTCCACTTCTCATCAGTCCATGGGGGAAAAAAATTACAGTTAATTCACTCATTTGTAAATTAAGGATACTAAATAATGCCCATAGGGTTCATGTGATATTTTAAAAACTTATACATGAAACGTGACTATAGCAAATAGTGACAAGGATGGTGGGGAGTGGGGATGAGGGTTTTAGAGGGGTGGTGACAATGTTTTGGAATGATGCGATGGAGGGATCTACATCTAAGACTGAGCCCACAGAGATGACTGAAGTAGGATGTACATAGTAGAAAGCAAAACAAATGACAGGGAACTTTATAAATGCCTATTTACTGCTTGACTAGGAGCACAGTTAACCGAGCAACAAGCAATTGTGATGAACTTCACTGAGTCTCCTCTTCAAAATGGAAAGAGTGGGCTTGTTGTCTACACACATCAAACTGCCTGGACAAGTTTAGGGAGAGAGATCGTCAGAGGAAACAAAATCCAGGCAGGCAGGCAGGCAGGGGTGGCCAGTGGCAGCAGTGGCAGTCAAGGAGGAAATGAGGAATCACACTGTATTGGGTGGTTATGCTTACAGATCTGCTTTATTAGAGGGAAACCTACTGCTAACATTTTCTCAACTGCCTCTGATAACCCTCCAAAGGCTCCATAGACTTTGAAACTGAAAGCAACAAGAGTCATGGAGACATTCATTTCCGTCCCACCAACTACGATCCTTTGGACCACTCATGTTGGGGCCACATACTAAACACCTTCTCTACCACTGAGCTACACCCTCAGCATATTATTTTCCCTCTTGTTTGTGTGTTTGTATATGCATGTGCTGTATGCGAGTGTGTGCTACTGTACTAGCGTGAGATGTGTCTGTCTGTAAGTGTGCAGGCAGCCACACCTATGCACAGAATCAGAGTAGAAGGGCAGGTATATCATTACTCTCCACCTTATTACCGTAAGACAAGATCTCTTACTGGACCAGAGGCAGCCATTTCAGCTATGTTGGCTGGCCATTGAGCTCTGGAATTCACCTGACTCCACCCACCAATACCAGGGGGGTGGGGGAGGGCACATATACTCCTGCCCAGTTTTTAATGTGGGTGCTGGGGGTTTGAAGTTAAGTCCTCATGATTGCAGAATAAGCACACTCTTAACCACTGAGCCATCTCCCCAGCCCCTCTGCACATTTTGAAAACAAAAAGTTAGTAAAGAACCATGCAACTTTGAAGTCTGTTTAGTGGGCTATGCAGGAGGAATGACATTTCTTCAGCCACTACTTCTATGCTGGTTTTTTTTTTTTTTTTTTTACAGTTTCCAAATGATCAAGCAAAGAGATAATGAGACATTGAATGCAAACAAGGAAGAGTAAAGGCAGCTTTGTTTACAGTTTAATTATCTCAAGCCTTTAAGGGGAAAAATAACTACTATCCTTACTGATAAAAATTATTTCAGGGTATATGCAATAACACCGATTATCAATAATCGATAAACACAACAGAACATTGAAAGAGTTACAGAAGCAGAGACATATGTGAAGTTTATCTATCCAGCAAGATCTTTCAAAGGAGATAGTCCATAAAAAGGCAAACAGTAATTACAGAGCTTAAAGCCCATTGCTGCACTCTGCAGGCAACTGGCAATCAGACTGAGAGCATTTGCAAAATATCTTTTGGCAGAGGATTGGTAAGAAATCCTACTACCATGATTCATGGATCACCATTTCCTGGGCATAGAATAATAAGCTCTGATGATTGTATCATCAGTCCCCCCTCCAGTCTGCTCCCCACAAAGCAAATAAAATGAAAATTGTAAAATATGCACAATTCCGAGAAAGGGGAGAGGAGTATAAATGTGGATTATCAGTGTTGGTGTGTAGTAAAAAGAACTTGGGGTGAAGAATCAGGAGAGTTCCATTTACCTGTGGCTGTCGTGTCTGAAGCAATGTGTTGATTCTAAGGCCTGAGTCTGCTCATTTATAGAGTGACAACCCTGTGCTGGAAATGCCTTTCTTACTCTTAGAGCTCATCAGGAAGCTCCAGAATGCATAAGCAGACAGGGCTACTAAGGGTAAGCTAAGCTAAGAATACATCACACCTGCCTGGCACATAACTTGTGAGGTCAACAAAATTAACTGCAGCCTTAATTGTTTTAACGAAGTAAATTAAAATCAACTCTTCCTTGGGATTAGTCCTGTAATTAAAACTTAAACAATTCATTATTTTCTAACAATGTCCACAAAACAGCCAGGTGCTACATAAGAATTACTTACAAAACTAAAGAAAAACTACTTTTCTTTGTAGAGGTAATTAAAACTCCAGACACGCCCCAAAATAGGTAATTTCTCAGTCTGGAACTCAAAGCAGATCATTATATGTTTCTCATTATTTTTACGTGAGTCTGCACAGCTATGGACAGTGCAAACAAAATGAGTTTACATTATAAAATATGCGATATGTACACAAGACATTTTGGTTAAAAATAAAATTAGAACTCATCAAGGAATAAAATCTTTTAGTTGCATAGAACCCAACTCCCAACCCATGATTATCTAACCTCTAAGTCTTGGAATTTTCTGACCTAACTTAAAGAATAATTTTGTCTTATGTGAAGATTTTAAAGATACATGTTATGAGGGGGGAAAGCAAATGAAACAGGAATGTCAAGAGAAGTGAATGTAAGTAGGAATCAAATGTAAGTATCTTTTATCAAATTGGCAAAGGTTTTTTCTTTTCTTTTTTTTTCAAATTAAACTCAAGGGGAGAAAAAGTACAATCTTTCTGGAGAGTGACACATTTGGCAATATTTGCTACAATGCTTGAAAGAAGAGGACAGAAACTCCCAAATATCATTGGAGAACTGAGTTCAGACTCTATAGAACAAGTTAGTCACACTGGGCAGTGATGACACACACATTTAATCCCAACACTTGCGAGGATCTTAGTGAGTTCAAGGCCAGCCTGGTCTACAGAGCTACTTTCAGGACAGCCAGAGCTGTTATACAGAGAAACCCTGTCTCAAAAAACAAAAAATAAAATAAAATAAAAACCAACCAAAGAATCTTAGCCACATATCCATATATGCCCTTTGATTCAGGACTTCCAAATTCTAGGAATAATCCTAAAGAAATAATTGGACATGTGGGTATATCAACCACAGGTAGGGCAGGCCCCATGCCTGAAAGTAGTTGGCCAGCACAAAATGGACACCATGGTGTGCGTGTGCCTGTGTGATTTTTGAGACACAGTCATACTATGCAGTCCTAGCTGGTCTAGAACTCACTGTGTTAACCAGGATGTTCTTGAAATAAAAGAGATCTACCTGCCTCTGCCTCCCTAGTTCCAGGATTAAAGATGTGTACTGCAGCTCAGTCAAGTTCTTATATTCTTATCATGAATTTCTCTTTGGTTTAGAGTTGTCAATGAATAGGCACCATTAATATAATAATGATAATAAAAGCTTAGTTTTTGAAATATAGAGAAAATACTGGGGAATGGGGGAGAAGGAGACATTCCCAATCTGCAGCTGACCTCCTGGAATTTAGTCTAGTAGCATCATGTGCCGGGGAACATGTACCAATATGCATGATACTAAAGTAACTAGGCTCTGAAATGCTATTTAAGCAAACGCAAAAGAACTGGATTATCGTACATTTAGAAAGGCAGTGACTCTGACGCACTTCATAGTATAATGGTAAGAGAAATAAAAAGTAGCCTAATGGACTCTAGTAGTACACATACTTTGCATTTTTCACATACATATGTACAAACCAAAAGTCCGAAAGGATACATATCTCAGTGTATTCTGCAGTAGTCACTTTGGTTTTCCTTTTCTATGGAATACTCCTATAATAAAGAAGTACTATTTATGTACATTTTAAAGTTTCAAAAATACTCCTTGTAGATTTTTTAGATTTTAACAGATGGGGGGATTGTTTAAAATGGTATTATTCTGTGAAGAACAAAAAGATGAGAATCACAACCCTTGTATCTGAGAGGAGCTGCACACGCGCGCGCGCGCGCGTGTGCGCGCACACACACACACACACACACACACACACACACACACACACACACCATTTAGCTAACATGTATCATGTTAGGAAGAACTGAAGGCAGCACCAACACAAAGCAAGCAGGAGGCCCAAGGTGCCTATTCTGACTGGGTATCCCGACAACGACAGAGTTATAAAACACACTGGCTCAGATTACAAGCTAAGCACAAGTCCTTCTGATACAACCCAACAAAGGCATGTTGCACAGAATGAGAAATTTACTTTACGCATCTGGTTCCCCAGGATGGAGTGGACTACAGAAACAGAGATTAGCTCAGTAGGGTTGAGAACTGCCCTGCTATATCCCCTATTCCCTTCTGAAGTATGCCTTGTAGGCATTTCTTACATGACTTGCTTATGACTGCATTCAACTAAAATAGGCTCATATTGTTTTTTCAGGGTGAATAGGAAAAGAAGTGAGAAAGGCTGGCTTCTAAAAGGGTCAAACATATATAGGTAAATCAAGAGATGCATGACACATTTTTCCTGTGACTTGCCTTCCTGTAATATGCAGGAATTCCTGCACTCTCTGGTACCCTTCCTGTTAACTTACATTTCAGATTTCCTCAAAAGGCACACTACTGCTTTAATACTTGAAAAATGTCAGCTCAACCCCAGACAGCTAATACAAACAAGCTGAGAAGCACACCACCTAAACTCACAACTGTGGAAAACAGAATCTCTTTTTAAGAAAATTCTTTCTCGGAATCTCACTGTTGGTGAGGCTAGGGAGAAGGCGCCCGGTCCTTCCAGCCTCTGGGCAGTCTGTAATTCTTTGCCTCTGCTATGCCTTAAATTAGAGGTCTGTAAAACTGAATTATAGTGATCTAAAAAGTTCATAAAGGTTCGTGAATTGAACACGTTGTTAAATTCTTCAATACTGTGAGATTGTACCCACCTCTCCCTTTTCCTCCCATCATTTGGCTAAAGCACTAGAAAGAAGTCTGAACCAAGAAGAAAAAAAGTGCTCTTGGCCATTTAGGAGAGCCTGGCTGTGCTAGGCCAACTTCACATAAAAAGTGCAGGCCAAGACTCCTTGGCCATTTCTAAAATGATTGCCCACGTCTTTCCACCAATAATTTTCCTTTTGGACAAAAACCTCATGTCCATACCAGATACAGTTTGCAAGCTGGATTCCTTTGAGAACGCTCATCTGCACAAATGGAAACTGACATGAAGAACAACCAATCCCTGCTCCATGAGCAAGAGTGGAAAAGTGCCATACCACACAACTACCCCTGCTAGCTTCCGAAGTAATAAATATATAAATAAATAAATAAATAAATAAATAAATAAATAAATAAATAAAAAAGACCTGCTGAGAAAGACTAAAAACCATGCAGGGAGGAAGTTCATTTAGAACCCATGGTTCAAGGCAAGTGTTGGGAAGGTTGCAATTCATCTAAACTTCTTCAGGCAACTTCCTGACAACTCACTAAGTAAAAGAATCATTGTTGCCTCTAAACTCTGGTAGCCCCATTTCTCTTTAAATCTTCCCTTGCGTTTTCATTTGTTTATTCTGTGCGTGTATGGGCTGTGCATGGTGCACTTGTGGAAGTCAAAGGACAACTTGGGGGCGTTTCCTTCCACCATTTGGGTTTGGAGGGTGGGATTAAGGTGGTCAGGCTTGGTGGCAGGCACCTATCTGTAGCCATTGAGCCAATCTATGCTGTTATCTTGTGTCACAAAAATTTCCTTGCATGCTTGCTTTCTCAGACCAGATAATAATTACTGAAGAAAAAGACTTCGTTTTAAGTTTCCTTGTGTATCTCAAAATTCTATGTACATATACATACACACAAGTCTACATGTGCACATACGTATAGAAATACGCATGTATGTATACAGAATAAGCATGTATATCATACATACATATTTTAAGGTGAACTGAATGAATGAGTGAATTTTTACCAAATACAAAATAACTAGAAGCCATCTCTAGTATGTTATAACATGGACTGACTCTTATAAACTCTTATTTCTCTGCTCAATTACAAGATTTCGAGTTTTCCCAAAAGGAATATCCACACCTTTGAAAATGTCCATTTCTAGACTCAAAGGCACACTTCTGAAATAGTTAAAATATGTCACCCTCCCCTAATAGTAAACACAAAACAAAAAGCAACAACAACCATAAGCATTCTTACTTTAAAATCTGAAGAACATCCCCCTTTCTTCTTGGGATCAAACACAGCATGTTCACCAGGTAGAATTAAATCTTATCACAACTCAAAAAAAAAAAAAAAAAGTGTGACAAAAAGCTTATTGGATACTTTCATGTCACCAGATCTTACTCCAGTGGTGTCCCCAGATAGTCTAGCTCACCAGCAGCTAGCACACCTCTTCATTGTGGGACGTTCTCAGATGCCATTTGATTTTCTATGGTAAGGAAGATTGCTCCCGAAACAGGTCATTAAAGGTCTCACAGGCACCTAAGCACCCCTTCAGCTCTGACGCCATGCCTGGGCTTTTTTTTTTTTAAATTCCCTCCACAGAACATCAGTAAGTCTGCAAAATACAACCTTACAAAAAAAAATTTCTAATTAAATAAATTTGAGAAAAAAAAAAGAAAAAAAGGCAACCATAGCCCTGAACTTCTGACCTATTACAGAACTTCTGACCAAATCTATGCAGTTACACACTTACAAGATTTCGTTGTGGTTGTCAGTGAGGCGGTAAGGTCATCTTATGTTGAGGCAATGCTTGAAAATACTGTTACCCACCAAAATCCTCCCCCAGGTGCAAAAGCATCTTCCAAATGGCCAAACATATTTAGGTTTTAACCACTACAAGTGACTGATAAAAGTGTAAAATATCAGAAGAGAAAGAGTTGCCTACTTATTTTTTTTAATAATATACTGCTCTCCACACTTCACCTTTACTTCTCTTAAAAATCAAAAGTTGCCTAATGTCCAAAGCAAAATCAATACAAATTTAGCTGAATACTGGCACCGCAGTGGCTCATTAACCCAAAGAATAAAAGATCACATTAATTTCCTAGTAGTTTAAGTCGAGTTTTACCTTTCATCTTCACCTCGAGACTTTTCGAAAGTTTGGATTCCTGTTGCACACAAAATTACTCAGAATGTGCGCGCATACTAAAGAAATGTACTATTATATAAAGCATTGCACATTTAGACGCTACCAACCTGCTATCCCTCTCCTGACTGTGCAAAAGGCAAAAAGGCTCAGTAATCCTAGCAGAAGAATGCAAATAATGTCAATGCACAGCTGAACTGCAAGCCCTGCCTTACAGGAACTCTCTGTGTCTGCAAAAAAAGACACACACTAAACAGGAAATGCAACTGAGCTGTGAAAAACCTCAAACTTAAAAATGCAATCGCCGGGCGAAAATTGCATCCATGCATTCACGAATGCATGCATAAGCCTTTGCATTTTTTTGCAACTAATGCAAACAGGCTCTTACCTTTCGACTGAGACATTTTCCCCTTTCCTTTGATGGGGGAGGGGAGCACAAAAGACTTTGCCTTGCTTCTCTTCTGTAGCTAGTTTTGCAACAAAGATGCAAGCTGCAGGCGTGCAATCTTCATGCAAGTGGAGTTTCTCTTGACCGATGCAGCAGATGGACTTTCAGGGAGTCAAGATGGAATTGCACACCTTGCAAAACAGTCTGGAAAGTGATTTTTCCCCTAGTTGCAACGTTAGGGAAGGCTGTGCTGCAGCTACATGATGGGCCAGGGCTGGCAGCTAAAAGCTCCAAACTTGGAACTGAGTATCTTAGTGCGCAGACGTCCTTCCTGCGAAGGACGCGAGGCCCGCTGGGTAATGTAGTTCTCCTGTAGAGTCCACGGGTCTCTGATTTAAGGAAACGTGCTCCTGTCGGTGGCTGAGCGAGATGACTGACTGAGCGCGACAGAGATCTCACTCAGATAAACAAATCGGACACACACTCTTTAGCAAGTGAAGGGTGACAGACAGCAAGATTCATGAAAGGAAGCATTTTGTTCTCGAAAAGCCCCTGAATCAACAGCTTAGAGAACACAGGGGTGGCTAAGGCGCTTTTGTCACCCTTAGACTAAGGTCTAATTGGGGGTTCAACACGTTGATATTCTTTTTCTTTTCCAGCTCAATATCTTTGCACCGTGCCTGTAGTCAGTTCGCCCTGACACCTCATTTCACAAGCAACATTTGTCTTGATGGGGATTTTGGTGGCGATCTAGCCCTTCAGAGAAGGCACAAAGTTTTATTTAGTAAGACAAGATCCTGATCAGTTCTTTTCAAGCTGAAATTCAATGCTGGGTAGGATTGAGGGAGAGAGATTTGGGGAGTTCTCCTTTCTTACGGGGTTAGAAAAGAAATTTTGTTTCTTATATATGAAAGCCAATTTTAAACAAAATAAAGATATTTGAACTTTTTTTTTCTCGCCTGAGGCAGGTGGGGGATGAAGGGGAAAGTCCCTGGCCTTGAGAAGAAAGGGTGGGTGGTGGGTAACAGTACTCTTAAGTGAATAAAGTCGACTATCTCGGATGTTTTCGATGCCATCAAAAGGTGTTTGTTGGGAGCCCAAAGTGTGCCAAGCATCTTCCCAGAGCTTGGGATTTTCCCTTTGCTGTGCCCAAGGCTAGAGAGTGGTCTGTATCTGGGTGGGGAAAGCGTCTCCTTTACTAGGAAGTCAGAGATGCAAGCAATCCCTAAAAGGGGTGGAGAGGAGTAGGCAGGGAGTCTGGGCTTCCGTTGCACCTAGTAGACGACCTTCAAAAATGTTCTTTCAAGGCAAATAGGGAGGGAGAGAGGGAGGGTTTCAGGCTGCCAGTGTGGGGAGAATGAGGGCCAGCTGTCCAGCTGTCCATTCCTGGGACACAGCGGGTACCTCCATGTCGCCTTGTAAGCAAGAGAGGCGGTGCTCCGAGTTAACCTGGTGTGGGAGATTCTACCTGGCTTTAGCAGTTGAACTTCATTTAAAACACCCAGGAGGAGGTAAAAGATTTTGAAAAGGGGAACTTAGCCAAAGCATTGTTTTAAGAATGTAAATTTTCCCTCAGAGATCTAGGTGGGTTGGACCTGGGTGAGGCTAGAGATAGATCAGGCCATGTGTGGAAAGCCACAAGAGTCACTCTGAAAGAAGATTCATATGTGATGGCTGCTACTGAAAATTTCTGGAATTGTATTAAGAATTCTAGGAAGCCAGCACCATCTGAGTAATGCACGAATTAGAGAGAAGGCCACCATGTGTTAGCTGCAAATCAACTCTGTTTTCTCTCCCTCAAGTGCTGGAGATTGAATCTCGGGCCTCAGGCATTCCAGGCATGCACTGTATCACTGAGCCACAGCCTCAACCTCCCCACCCCCTCACACACACTCTGGTGTTTGTTTTGTTTTGTTTTGTTTTTTTGAGGCAAGATCTAGCTAAGTTATCCAGGTTGGCCTTTGAACCCAGTCTGTAACAAAGACTGGGTCTGAATTTGTGATCCTCCTGCCTCTGCCCACCCCCAACACAAGTTAGCAAATCAGTACTTAAAACAAATATGCATTGAATGGGGGTGGGGATGGGGTGGGGGCTAGCACAAGTTACTTCTGTCCATGTCCTTCACTCACACCCCACCCCCCTACCCCCCCCCACCCCTGAGATATTGCCTTGACTGGCTGGCTTGGAACTCCATGTGAAGAGTTTTCAGTAATTCTCCTGCCTCTGTCTGTGTCCCTGAAGTGATGGGATTACAGGTGTCCTGGCTTCCTTTACTGACATCCAGGAAAATTGGTGGGGTTTTTTGTTTGTTTGTTTGTTGTTTGTTTGTTTTTCGAGACAGGGTTTCTCTGTATTGCCTTGGAGGCTGTCCTGGAACTTGCTCTATAGACCAGGCTGGCTTCGAACTCACAAAGATCCACCTGCCTCTGCCTCCCGAGTGCTGGGATTAAAGGCGTGTGACATCAAAGCCCGTCAACATTCAGGAAAACTAAGCAAGGCAACTTCACATAGGGAGGGGTAGCTCTGCCTGTAAGAGAGTAGCTTTCTGTCCCATGTGTCCAGATCTAAGGATTTTCTTTTACCTTCTGTCTTTCAAGTCTCTTCCATGCTACACCTCCCTGCTGCATATAAGCTTAGAGCCTTCTTCATGAGCCTTTTTTCCAAGTCTCATTGAACCAGGAGACACACGCCATTTCAACACACCTCCACTTTCCTTTGAAAACAATGATAGGAACACCTGTTTCCTACTGGCACTAGGAGAGCTTCATGTAGACTGCCTTGGCCCAAGCAAGACCTGAACAACCACCTACAGTTGTCCCTTTGTATTTCATTTTCATCAGCTGCACTGCTCTTTAATGAACCTAGTCTTATTTATAAAAAGAGTTCTTTTTTTGTTGTTACAGTTGTGCAGACATGTATATGCATGCAAGAATCTGTACTCAAGCCTGAAATAGAGCACATGAAGGTCATGGGACAACTTAGCAGGAATCCATTGTCTTCTTCCACCTTGTGGGTCCCAGGAATCAAACCCAGGTCATCACACTTGGTGCCAAGTACCTTTACCAAAGTCGTCTCCACAGCCCAAAAAGAACCCTAACCTCAGCTGCTGTGGTGCCTTCTGCTACCATGATTTGGCTTGCACTTTGTCGAAATAAGCACACACAAGACACAACTGGTAAATGTAGTGCATTCTGAAAATCAACCTGCCTGTCACTCTCCACAGAAACAGAGAGACATCAACAGACGTTGTGCATCTGCAAGCCCACGTGCACAAAACACCTTTTAGCCATACATTAGCCAGCTGAACCATATATTGTGAAATGACGGAGCGAACCATGTATCTATTTCCTGAACTCTGAGCAGGTCACCGGAATGACAGAGAATTCAACCTCTTTGAAAAGGAAGTTTTCCCCTGGGTGCAAAAAGGTGTCTTCCTCTTTGAGTATTGCATGGTAAAGAAGCTGTGCCACTTGTTCTCCCGGATTGCAGTAGTGGGATAAAGCAAGAGTGACATCCATCAGTTCCTTTACAGGCTCATCAAATGTTTACCTTGGGATTTTCTGGACTTCAGATCCTTCTGAAATGCAAGTCTGACAGATTCCAGAACCAATACCCAAATTCCTTGGTGTGGCACAGTTGGCTCATTGGGCCTGAGCCCTACACACTTCCCCGCTTCATGCCTTTTCCCAGGCTGACCCATCCCATACCTAGGAGAAAGTAGCATTTCTTTGGGGCTTTTGGAATGCACCGCCCCCTATCTAAAAGACCCCTTCTTTATCTAATGGTTCTAATGTGTCCTTGACCATTCTCAATGTGCTCTCTGTATTGGGGGTGTCCCTACCAGCACCCTCCATTCCCTAATTCTGTAATTCCTCATATATGCATCTCACCTAAGACTCAGCCCAGGGACAACAAGGGTTCCTTTATCTAAGTGTCTCTATAGGAGGCTAGGGTACTAGAGGTCAAAGATTTTTACCAATGTCTGTACTTCTCAGTGCCCAGGACAGCATTTAACTTGTGGTCCATTTCAAGACTTGCTGAAATCATGGGTGGAGTAGATGGAGCAGGACTTGTAACCTTGCCTAGCCTGGAATAACTAGATTCCAACATCAGAGTTAACACCTCAGGGGAACCCAGAACACTTGGGAATAAAACCCCTGCTATCAGGTTGAAAGTGTGAAATTCTTGGAAGGAGGCCCTTAGGGTAGGTCATACTGGCTTCTGAAGCAGTTATTCTGGTGTTTTGGGTTGCAGGGTGGGGATAGAAGGTGGTAGCATGTGTATCAGCCAGGGAAGGCACCTGCTATATAACTTAGTGGCAATAGCACTCCATCAGTTTACCTCCTGGGTAAATGCCTGCTTTATTGTAATGAAGAAGAGGGGTTGACTCTGGCATCTACTAGATAGGTATTAGGAGCCCAATTACCATACCATGATACACAGGAAGTCCCACCCTCAGCAAAGAGCTATCTGGTTCAAATACCAGTGTTGAGAATGAGAAATGCTGTTGCATAGCCTACAAATTTACTGCCTGCTCTAAATGAACATAAACTAATGAGATTTGGAAAGATGTCCTTATTTGGATGTGAGAAATGTAGATTCTAACCATGGCTGTAGACATGAGCTGTGGCTGCCGAAACAAGTGATTTCACCTTCCTGTGATTCTTTTGGTCCCAACGTAAAACAAAGAGAGTTAGCCTCAGGCCTGTGCCCATTCTAGCATTCTATGGCTCCTGACCCAGCTAACATGTCTATTGAAGCCACTAACAATTTAGGAACTTTTTTTTCTTTTCTTTTTCTTTTCTTTTGGTTTTTCGAGACAGGGTTTCTCTGTGTAGCTTTGGAGCCTGTCCCAGAACTCGTTTCTGTAGACTAGGCTAGTCTCAAACTCATATAGATCCACTTGTCTCTGCCTCCCGAGTGCTGGGATAAAGGCGTGGGCCACCACCACCACCAAGGGAACTTTTTTTTTTTTTAAGCAGCTGAACATTTTTTTCTATTTAGTAGTTAGAAGGGTTATTGATTTCTTATTTGGCAAGAAGAGGAGTGACCATTCTAACAACATGTCTCAAGAGATGAGACAAGGGCTGGAGAGATGGCTCAGAGGTTAAGAACACTGACTGCTTTTCCAGAGGTCCTGAGTTCAATTCCCAGCAACCACATGGTGACTCACAACCATCCATTATGAGATCTGGTGCCCTCTTCTGGTGTGCAGATGTACATGGAAGCAGAATGTTGTATACATAATAGATAAATAAAATCTTTTTAAAAAAGAGAGAGAGAGAGATGAGACAAGAAATGTTCCTATGACATTTTGCAACATGACCTCCTAGGGAGCAGTGTTGATGTGGGCAGGACACACTCAAAAGTGTCCACTAGACATCAGGAGCAAGGGAAAGGAAGGTGGTGGTGTTAAATTGGCAAGTTGAAGTATCTAGTGTGAAGCATAATGGGGAGAAGCTCATGGGGATTCCTTTAGATGTTTAGTTGCCTTTGCACAACACTTTTAAGGCTTGTTTTTATTGTCTGTAATTATGTGCATATGTGTGGGTACGTGTCAACGAATACAGATACCCATGGAGGCCAGAAGAGGGCATCTGATCCCCAGAGACTGGAGTTATAGGTAATTGTGAGCCACCTAGTGTGGATGCCAGAAAAAACTTGGGTCTTTTGGAAGAGCAGCAAGCCTTCTCAACCACTAAGTCTTCTCCTTCCCCTTGTGCACGTTCTCTCTCTCTTTCTCCATATATATATATATATATATATATATATATATATATATATTAGAGCATCCCAGTGAATGATAATTGACAGCAGAAAATTTGGTTCAGCTTTGCTGTCAGTGCCCTAACCAGTTTGGCACAGTTATACCTGTTTAACCTTATCTCCCACTCAGCTATCTAATCAATGTAATATTCTTATTCTATTAGGACATGAATTTGCATGTCACTGATTTTATATATTTTAGTCTATGGCTCTGTCTTATCCTGGCCTCCACTTTGGTCTTTGTTTTCTGTGCTCTACTTTCCACCCAAAATTCAAAGTCATCTTTCCTATGAAGATGTTCTTGACGATGTCATCTTTATATCCTATTTAAAAATTCCTCCCCATTTAATCCAACTTGACATTAGCTCTTATAAGGCTTATATCTAGAGAAACACATATTTACTGATATCACACAATAATCTCACTTGCATACAAATATTCCATTTTCTAAGATTTACTTTTTATTTACACATATGAATGTGTGTGTTCCTGTATGAGTTTACAAGCACCGTGTGTGTAGTTCAGATCCCCTGGAGCTGAAGTTATGATCCACCCAGTGTAGGTGTTGGGAAGCAAAACCATATTCTCTGCAAGAGTAGTTAAGTGCTCTCAAACACTGAACCATTTTCCCCTAATCTTACATTTCCTGTGAGTGGTAAATTCCCTGCACATTGCTAACCCACTCCTTTGGGAAGACTTCTTTGCTTGTCTCTTTTTAACCCTTAACTCCAAGCTTAGCTGAAAATGGTTTCCTGTTAATTGAGACTTTCCAGGTTGCCATGGAGACAATATGAACTCAGCCTATACACATTCATCTGATGTGCTCATGTGTTTATTACCTAGATAATAGATGATTATCTATTAGCTTAGATCAGCCATCTTTGTTAAAAGTTAAAATACTTGAATAGGGATTTGTTAGAAGAAAATTAATTTTAATATCTAATGAAAATATGTTGGCTGATATTTTAAGACTCCTATAAAGATACCAGGGTATCACATTACTGTGAATGAACTTTATTTTGTAACTGGCAGTGCTTGTGAAATGCTGACAGGCTATCTGGTCTTGATATGACTACATTCTTGTTGAATTAAAATAAAAAATGTATAATATGAATATTGGAGGTTCCTTAGCAACTCAGAAGTCATATAGAACTCCAATATAATATGATTTTAACCTTTGCCCCCAGATCATAGAGTCCTGGATAGGAATGTTAACATGAGTTCACTGACAAACGAAAACCATTCTTTCTCTGCCATGAAACCCTATAAATGTTTCAGGGTATCATCTGTGTGGAGCGTTAAAGTATTAGCAAGTAAAGAAATACCCCAAATCATTAAAAAGTAACACAGAGCCCCACACAGATACTCAATACTGTTCAAGAGACAAAATTGGAACCCTGTCTAATCAAAATTTCTGCAGTATGTTTTTTTCTCTTCCCTTCACCTAATGCCTGATCTATCTCTCTTTCCATATCATATGGAAATACATATACTCTTGTACACATATATATATATACATGTGTATATCTGCATATTTTTCTCCCTGATACAGTACTGTTATGTAGCAGTTTCCTCCAAGATAAAACATTCCCCCTTGGAGGGAAACTTGTTAAGTAGAATGTTCTACAAGCAGGATTGGGGAGGGTGGGAACATCCCATGTTTCACAGAAGCTTCTGAAGACTTGGGATATTCTAAAGGGAAGTGAAACATTCTAATCTTCAGGGAAACTCCTTAAGTTCAGGAAGCAAACAACTCAGAAATTCCAGGAAGTCCCTGAAACTACTCAAACTCACCACTATCCTCCTTCCCCAAGCAAATAAAAGCTTTAGGGACTTCTGGGAGACTCTCAGACTAGCCAAGCTTCCTAGAAGAAATACTGTACAACCTGTCAAGCTTCCAAAAGTTGTTTATTAAGCTCTGGGTTTCCAGCTTTCGTGAGCCGTTACCCATGTTGGGTTGGGCGTTCACCAAATTGGACGTTGGTGCTATCCTTACATTGTTCTATCATTGGCTCAGTCTAAGTGAATCCAATGTTTGTTTACATCTCCATAGGGAATAGTGTCACACAACAAACACTGATTTCCTACCAGAATCTAAGTCCTGCTCTGTTTGACTTCACAGCTTTGTAAAAAACCAAATAAATGGTAGAACTTAAATCTAGGGTTCCTATTACATATAAATTTGGTGCTTCTTTGCAATCTACTAAATCAATTCCACACTTAAGTCACTAACTTGTATTATTTAGGACAATTGAAAAGAAATTGCATACTGTACAAAAGGAATTCAAGTTGAACCTTCGTCTTTTGCAAGAACATCCAGTGCTCTTAACCACTGAGCCTTACTCTAGCCCCACTGGGAAACTGTTGATATGAGCTTTAAAGTGTACCCTTTTTAAGCTAAGAGGCATATGGTAGCATTTTGAGTCATTTTATTATCATTTAATGATATAAGGTCAACTCATGATCAAGCAAGTCCATACAAGGTCTGTATATCTCTTAATACTCTGTGCCTTGGGCAAGACACTGACAACTCAGTAAATACCATAGTTTTTGAGGATGTGTTGGAAACACTGCTATAGAACATAGTGTCATGCCCTTCAATCCTCCTTGATCTGTTTATGTTGATATTAATAGACGGTTCTGGGCTCCATTCACAGACACAAACTATTCCGGTCATGCTGACCTGATGCACTTTGTAAAAAACAAAACAAAACAAAACAAAAAACTATTAAGTATTCTGGGAAATTTCTTAGGTAGATGACATATTAAAAATATAGGAGAGAAAAAAAATATAGGAGAGAAAGTATAAATTGTCCATAGAAAGTTAAGCTGTTTGAAGTAGAGCTTACAGAAATAGCACAGAATTTTTTTGTGAAATCACTTCCTTTGAATTAATATCCAAAGGGTATATTTTATAATTGACAGTGTATGTTTATGACAGAAAAACTAAAAATGATACTGATTTTTCCTTTTTTTAAAGACCTATTTTATGTTTATGAGTATTTTACCTGAATGTGTGTATGTATACCACATGTGTGCCTGGTGGCCACAGAGGCCATAAGAGGGACTGGAAATGGAGTTGGCAGGGGAGGTAGTGCACATGCCCTCAGCAGTCGGTGCCATCAGATACCTCCTGGGGCTGAGGCTGAAGGCAGTGATGAGCCGCCTGACGTGGGTGCTAGGAACCAAACCACGGTCCTCTAGAAGAGCAACCAGTACTCAACCACTGAGCCATCTCTCTAACCCCACCCCACTTCTTTCAGATTTTTCCATTAAAGATTGTATTTATAGACCAAAGTAAAAAAAAAATCCTGCAATTTATTAGTAATATGTTGTATAACTCAGTAATATTTCATAAGTATTATGTCAGTATAAAATATTTCTCAGGCACTACTTGAAAATGGAATAACATGCCAGGCGGTGGTGGCACACGCCTTTGATCCCAGCACTCGGTGGGCAGAGGCAGGTGGATCTCTGTGAGTTTGAGACCAACCTGGTCTACAAGAGCGAGTGCTAGAACAGGCTCCAAAGCTACACAGGGAAACCTTGTCTCGAAAAACCAAGAAAGAAAGAAAGAAAGAAAGAAAGAAAGAAAGAAAGAAAGAAAGAAAGAAGGAGGGAGGGAGGGAGGAGGGAGGGAGGGAGGGAGGAGGAGGGGGAGGGAGGAGGGAGGGAGGGGAGGGAGGGAGGAGGGAGGGAGGGAGGGAGGAGGGAAGGAAGGAAGAATTGGAATAACATTTGATTAAAGTGCAGATATTCTGCACATCCACATTCCACATTCTGCCTACAGTACAAGGAGCAAAGTAGCTGTAGCAGGCTGTATTCCATTCTGCTCTGCTGCCACTAGACTTCCTCAGGAGGGTATCCTGAAGCCTCTTGCCAAAACTCTTACCTGACTGCCTTCAAAAGAGCCATGAAGAGAATCTTGGAACCATGTACTTTTGCTAAAGGCAACCAGAGAGTTCCATTTTATAAATCCTTGTTGTTTCTGTTTAAAAGAAAACAAAAAGAGATGAATATGAAGGTGCATTTGTCAACGTTTTAGGAGCCAATTGCCAAATTGCTTGGTATTGTAGGTAAAGAAATTGTGTAGACACTGAATACCATCTGATACTGTGCGTAAATTTTGAAATGCTTGTGACGTTTTCAAAGGAAAGTATTGGACATTTTTCTTATTCCTTTCTTAAATTTATTCCCATAAGTTTAGGAAGCTTCTTATGCAAATTGTCAGTATGTGATTTTTAATACACAAAAATGTATTTTTGAAATACATTTTTCTTTATGAAAAAATATAGTCTTTATGAAAAACTATATGTGTTTTTAATCTTTCGATAACATTCAGTATAAGAGCATCTAATAAAAGTTATTTAAAACATGTCATATATGGTGGCACATGCCTATAATCCTAGCACTGAGACTGCAGACAGTTATGAGCCATCTGACATGGGTGCTGGGAATTGTACTGTGGCCCTCTGCACGAGCAGTATATGCTCTTAACCACTGAGCCATGGCTCCAGCCCCCTCAAGTCCTCTTTTAAAATTAGGACTCAACATGTGTCTCATGAAAAACTATTCTGATGTATTCTGGGTATTTTTTCCTCCCTCAGATATTCAATTTTAAACAGGATGGAAATTTAATAAATAAAGCATAAGCTTATGTTGGAGTTTCATCCCCTAAATTATGGTTGCCATGACTTCAGGCTCAGCAAATCACCTTTCTATGCTTTGATTTACCTCACATTTGAAAAAACTGTTAGTACCTCACTGAGTGACAAGATTACTTCAACCAGTACATTCAAAGCACTAAGACAAGTACCTGGTGCTTTTGTGCTCCAAAAACCTTATTGAGAGTTTTCACTTTGTTTTATTTTATTTGTTTTATGTATATGAGTATTTTGGTTGCATGTATGTCTGTGTACTGCTAGAGTGCCTTCAGAGGCCAAGGAGGACATTGGATCTCCTGGAAATGGAATTATAGACAGTCATGAGCCACCATGTGGGTGCTGGGAACCAAACACAGGTCTTCTTCAACAGGAGCAAGTGAGCCATTCCCTCCAGCCCTGCTATTGAGGATTTTAATTCTAACTGTTGTGTTGTTTCCAAGAACAGGCTCCTTTTTTGAGAATGAACATAACTGCATTTGACATAGGATGCATGAATCTGGACCCCATCAAGTAAAAACAAACAAACAAACAAACAAATGAAAAGCTCTATTTTTAAAACCACAGGAAAGAAAACTATGAAATTATAGCATAACTACCAACATGAGGAAATATGAATCAAAACTCTGAGACGAATGGGGGAAAAAGAAGGTTTTGTTTTTGTTTTTGTTTTTTTATTGCAGCAAATCAAAACACTGTTGGATGCTTGCTTAAAGGAAATGGAGGCCATCTGGAGAAAATTCTATTCCATAGGGTGGAATGGATTTTTAAAACAAGGAATAGCTAGAGCTAATGAATCAATTGGCCTTGGGCAGTGGGGTGTCTGAGATGAACAAAGCAAACAACAGGGGGCATGGTGGTAGTTAATGAGAGACTGGAAAAGTTGCCCAAAGCCCATCAGCAATGTTTAGGATGTGGTTTCCTTACTAAAGGAATAACAAGATGGTATTATTTGGCTTCTCAGTGATCACCTGATAGTATTAGGACCTTAACTCTATGTGCTTCCATTTTGTTTATTCTATCTATAGGTTTCTTTTCTTTTTCTTATTAAATTCATTCTTTATCATTTTGATTCATGTATAATGTGACTTTTAATTCATGTTCCCTCCCACCTCTGTCAGTCCTACTGACCCCAAACCCTTTGTCCATTATCATGTCTTTTTGCTGTTTTGTGAGCTATGGAGTTTAACCATGACCATCTGTTATAAGGTGGGGTTCAGAACTAGCCACTGGAGCTTGGTGAGTATATAGCAAGCACACAACTGAAGACAGTGATATCTTCCTCTTCCCAAATCTTTCAGCAGCCAATATTTCAGCAGGGCGGGGCCTATCTACATATTTCTTATGGCCATTGCATTTACATCTGTCCTTCCTTGTAGCCATTGCTAATCATAGCTTCCTTTTTGCTAACTACTCTGTTGATTAATTAACTCAGCATAAAACTCATATTAAGCATATTTTAAGATCTTCAAGATGCGTTTTCTCCACTTTCTTATCTAAAGGATAAATAGTAGAAGAATGTTTCATTATTAATCAAAATGTAAATCCTTTCACTAAAGATCAATTGAGTCTGTATTTAAAGTAATTGTTTAATGTCTGTCCAAAGTGATTCACATAGTGTGTTTGGAATTAAACAGGGACAGGAGAAAAAGAGCGATAAAGCAGAAGGGAAAACCAGATAATTTTCTTATTAGCTGAATACTCTACTTTCCATGACAATGAGTTGTAAACCCTTTGTGGAAGTTGAATGTGGAGACATATGTCTGTTACCTCATCACTAGGGCAGCTGAGACAAGGGAGTTTTAAGTATGAGACCAGTCTGGGCTACATAGCCATTCCCTGTCTCTCTATGGAGAGTGAACACCTTCCCCTTTCTGTATTAAGAAAAGTCAAGTTGTAAATGACCTTCTACAAAAATCCTCAAAGGCCCAAATGCTTAGAAAAAATTATTCTGAAGTTTTTATGTATTTGAAAAATTCAAAAGCCCAACCTATTATAAACAGGACATACATGCAACCACATTTTTCTGAAATGTTATTAGCATTTTGCATATATTTAACCATTTGTTTTATTTATTCAGATCAACGTATGTTAGGAATTAATGGCAAATGTTTGTTTTGAGAACATAAGTGAAAAAATTGAAGATTTCATTTTTTCACAATGAAATTCCACCAAAGACAAACATTTCTGCAGGGTTAAATATCCATTAACACACCTTTTTAAAATGGTTTATTTATTTTTATTTTGCATGCATTGGTGTTTGCCTGCATGTATGTCTGTGTGAGAGTTTTGGATCCTCTCGAGTTACAGACAGTTGTGAGCTGCCATGTAGGTGCTGGGAATTGCACCTAGGTCCCCTGGAAGATCAGTCAGTGCTTTTAACCACTGAGCCATCTTTCCAGCTTCCCTCCCCCATTAACCCATCTTTAGAAAATGAATTGACCCTTCCTTGTCTGTGCTTAGAAAAATAAGTCATGGGGAGGGCTGGTGAAAAACTTGCTGCTCTTGCAGAGGACCTAAGTTTGGTTCCCAGCACCCATGTCAGGTGGCTCACAACTGCCTATAACTTCAGCTCCAGGGGACCTGACACCTTCTTTGGGCTTCTACTGGCACCTGCGCATACAAACACATAACTAAAATTAAAAATAATAATTCCTAGGGGAAATGAAGACCTGGAGAGTAATGCTCCTCAGAGGTGGGGGCATTCCAGTTTCCTTTTCCATCAGTTTTATATGCTGCTTTGGATGCAGAGTGACAACTACTACGAAATCCTTTGTCAAGTTGCTGTATGCACACACTCTTGGTTCTATTTCTGTATTCGTTGGAACAGACAATTTATGTGGTGCACTTGAAAATACTCCCGGAACAAAGCCCAATTTCCCTGAAGGTTATGAGCACTCTTGATTTTCACAAATACAAAGAGAAAAAATTATTCTCCCGTTGTCACATTTACATAATGAAATGCGCCAGATTTACAGAGTCCCCAGGATGAGCCTCAGGAAGCATGCCCACTGTGTATTGATTTGATTTGGAGACTCACAGAGAGGTTGCAAGCAGTTCGCAAGCAACATTGACAGCAGTAATTGACAGTGAGTGTTTGGAGGGTGGAGGGCTACAAGGATGTGGGCCTTAGCTCTGAACCTGGGGATCTTACATTCTTGGGAAAGCAAGTATTCTATGGATCTGTTTATCTTCTTTAGTCTAGGTTTGGGGATCGGAGCATGAATCTGTGTGTGGCTGCAACCAACCACCTGTTTTCTTCAAAGGGACACGAGAAGGTCGCATAAGGACAATACATTAATCCTTTTGGCATCTGATAGCCATTTGCTTGTTTTGTTTTCCTTAGAAGAGATGCGTAGAGCTTTGAGCAGAGCTGCCTTCCATTTGGACCCCTCATATGACTCCACCCAGCCTTTCAGCACGCTATCCAAGCACACGGTAGTAACTAGTAACGTAGGGGATTCCAAAGTTCAGAGTAACCCTGAGCCTTGGCTCCCTCTGCCTTCCTCCGGGAATGTTTACACAGTGACGCTGGTTTTAATTGCACCAGTGGTGTCTTGCAGGAAAACTGAGTCCCTCAACATAGGTGGGAACAGTGTTCATGTTTAAAGTGTTCATAACTGCCTGCTGAATAATCAAATGTGCAAATTCACATATCACAAGAAGCACAGCTGCTGTTCTTTTTCTTTTCAAGAAAATGAACGTGCAAGAGCAGAGCCCGGAGACTGGTTGTTTGTCTGCCGCACAAACTTCTCCGCAAGTTCCCCCACGGTTGGGGGCGCAGTCCTGCCTAAACTTGCTTCTGTCACATTCCACACCCAGGGCAGAGTTCTGCATGTGGGAACACCATGCCCTTGCCCAGGACCTTGTTATGTAATAGCCGTAAATGCTCTCGTGTGCCTGTGTACAAGCCAGGAGGAAGAAGGGAATGCAAAACTTAGCTTTGAAGCCAGGCTTGGTGACACATACCTGCAGTGCCAGCAGCCAGATGGCTGAGGCAGAAGGATCCTGAGTTTGAGGACAGCCTAGGCTACAAAGTAAGTCTCTTGTCTCCAAATAAGCCAATGACTACAAAATAAATAAATAAATAAAATTTAAAAAAGTCAACCTAAGCCTTGTTTTAATTTCTACCTCAAAGAAAAACATTATAAGCTCTGGCATAAAGGGACCTTTACCTGTTTTACTGAACATCATAAACACACTTTAGGATCACAGAGGGTGACTGAGGGTAGGAATTTATAAACACTGTTTTAGTCCTGAGTGCAAAAAATTAAGGCTGGTTTAAAGTTTTTAATAATTTGCTTTATTAACTGATAATTGGATTCTAGCTGCTAAAGGACCAACATGCTCATTCAGGTATATCCAGTCATTGGAGTCATCGAATTCTGTGACTGGTTAGAATCATTGGTTGTTTGATTGGAAAAAAGTGGGGTGGGAAGTGGTGAATAAAGACACAAGTACCTAAAGTGAAACCAGAAGCATGCTTTCAGGTCAGCTAAAACAAGGTCTGAGTAAACGTCACAGATTGTCCCAACAGGCTGAGAGGGAAAACATGGTTATAGAGATTTGGCAGTCAGCCTCTTTCCTTCTTCCACTAATTCAAGTGCTGTTTTCATTTGTTCACTCACTCACTCACTCACTCATTCATTCATTCTTCTATTTTGCAGAATAGGGATTGTTAAGATTTTGAGAATGAGTCTGCATATTTCATTTGATGAACTCTTTCTTCTGAAGAGGTGTGCTTTTGCGTTGGAGGTGGTGAGACCTTTGATTGTAAAATCAACTTTAGATAGCTGTGTTTGAACAGTTGGCAACCTCAACCATCAGTTTTTCTTGAAGATGCATTTGGGGGCTTGGAGTATACTCAGTTAATCCCTATCACTGAAGAGGGGGAAAATGAGAAAAGAAAAGAAAGAGAGAGAGAGAGAGAGAGAGAGAGAGAGAGAGAGAGAGAGAGAGAGGAGGAAGGGAGGAAGAAAAGAAGGAAGGAAGGAAGGAAGACTAAATGCTTTTAGAATCTAAGAAGTTATTAGCATCAATGCTCTAGCCAATGGTAAAAGAAAAGACACCTAATGAAAACATGAAACTACTATGAAACATAACCTCACACTCTTTAGGGTACCCACTAGCAAACACCAAACAAAACCAAAAGAAAGAAGGAAAACAGAGCTCATCATTGTGATCGACTCCGATCGTCTCAGCACTCTGGAGGAAGAAGGAGAAGGATCATACATTCAAAGACAGTCTGGCTGACAAAAATAAGACACTGTCTCCAAACAAACAACCTGGGTAAAAAGAAGTGCTGGTAAAGCTACAGCTGTTGGATCCCTTGTGCATGTGGGTGAGAATGTACACGGGTATAATCATTGTGGGAAGCATTATAGACGTCACCACCATATAATGACAGAATTAGCATGTGATCTGTCAGTTCCGGTTCTAAGCTGATACTTAACTGACTGAAAGCAAAAGCTTTAAGAATATTTACATATCTCTATTGTATCATACTCACAATGACTAAGAGCGGGGAAAGAACCTAAATTTTAATCTGTAAGAGTATGGATAGAGAAAACAGGGTGTTTGCAAACAATAAACTATTATTTAACCTTCAACAAGAATAAAATCCTTATGTAAGCTACCACATGTTTAAATCTTGAGAGCATTTTGCTATGTGGAATAAAGCAGTTACAAAGATACTGCAGTATTTAATTTCTGTGCAGTCACTTCCATGGTGAAATAGAAAATAAAATGGTGGTTTCCATGAACGAGTGCTAATAAGGAAGTGGGGGGTTACTGTTCACCTGGCATAGTGTTTCATTTTTACAAGATGAAATCTGATATACAACAACATGTATATTGTAGAAGTTTGAATGAAAGTGACCCCCTTAACACTCATATATTTCAATACTTATTCCTAGTTAATGGCACTGCTTGGGAAGGATTAGGAGGTGTGGCCCTGTAGGAGCATGTTTGTCACTGGAGGTGGGCTTTGAGGTTTCAAAAGCCCATGCCCTCATTCCCAGTAAGCTCTCTCTACTTCAAGCTTGTGGATCAAGATGTAAGCTCTCAGCTACTGCTCCAGCAGCATGCCTGACTGCCCGCTGCCATGATGGTCATGGACTCTGACCCTCTGAATTTGTGATCCTCCAAATTGAATGTTTTCCTTTTACAAGTTTCTATAGTCATGGTGTTTTGTCATGGCAATAGAAAAGTAACTAAGACACATATAAATACACTGTCAGATGAAACATCCATTCTCTGTCAGGAATCAGAGATCGTGGGTGTTTGTGTTTCACCTTTTCTCCTTTTTATTCAGTCCAGGACCTCAGCCGATGGGCTGGCGCCATCCACAGTGGGCAGGTCTTTGTACATCAGTTAACCTAGACTACATAACTTCTCCGTGGCATATCCAGAAACCTGTATCTTGGGTGATTCTGGAGTTTACCAGATTGGCAGTCAGCACTAACTACCATATACCTCCCATGGTTTCACAGCTACTCAGAGTAAGAACTCACATCTTCTCAGGGACTCCAAAGCATCCCACAGGACTCACTGTTCCAGCCATACCAGTCTCTTGACTTCCTTGAAATCCATGCACAGTGAAGTGTCAAGGCTTTCCTGTCAATTTCTTCTGTTTATAACCTCTCCCTCATCTGGATATTCATATAGCTGGCTTCTTCATTGTTCAAACCTGTGTTCTCCTGTCACAGTGAGACCTTCTTTGACTATACAGCTTAAAGGCACACCCAAACCTCTCCCTGGTGTTCATGTTTGTGTGCATACTTTAAAGATTTTTTTAAATTATTTATGTGTATATGTATGTCTTTGTGTGTATGCCACATATATGCACGAACCCTTCAGGGTGAGAAGAGGGTGTCAGATTCCCTGGAGCTGGAGTTAACAGGCATTTGTCAGCCAACTAGTATAGGTGCTGGGAATAGAACTTGGATCCTTCACAAAAGCAGTACATGCTCTTAGCCACTGAGCCATCTCCCCAGCTCCTGAATACTCACTCTGTTCTAGACAAAAGTGAATGCAATGTGGTACCTACCTTTAAGGAACTTGTGATCTCATCAACACACACACATACAAATAAGTAAATGAAGACAGCAGAAAGGTGTATAGCATAGAGGGGAAAACGAAGAGATTTATGAGTTCCAGGGATGGCCCTGGATTGAGGAAGAAGTAAAGGTAGGGAAGGGTGCTACTTGAGGCATCTTTTCTAACTATTAATCTACGATCTGTTATCTGCATAGCTTTTGCTATACAAATGTCGACTAAGGGGTGATGCCAAGCCTTGTTCCAATGTCTCTTCACCCTGCAGGCCTCTATCTGCAGGGTAGAATCACATTTTGTGGCATGGTAAAGCACACACCTCAAATTCTAGCTTCTTGCCCGGATTTGTCCATTGTCATTCTCCTGCCAAGACCCCTTCCCTCTGGAAAGATTGGTAGTAATATGGGGTAAATGTGTCCATTCAAGTATTTTTCTTTTTCAATCTTAGATTTGTTATTATGTGTGTGTGAATGTTTTGCCTACTGAATGTATATGCACCACACACATGCCTAGTAACCTGGAAAGTCAGAGAAGAGCTTTGAATGCCCAGGAACTGGAGCTACAGATGGTTATGAACCACCATGTAAATGCTAAGAACTAAACTTGGATCTTAGAAGTACCCTTAACCCATTATTAATAAGCCATCTCTCCGGCCCCATTCAAGATTTAAAAAAAAAAAGATTTATTATCTGTACAGTGTTCTGCCTGTACAGATCTGGCACAAGATCTCATTATAGACAGTTGTGAGCCATCGTGTGGGTGCTGGGAATTAAACTCATGTCCTCTGGAAGAGCTTTTAACCTTTGAGCCATCTCTGCAGCTCCCCATTCAAGAATTTTTAAATGTGTAGCAAAATCAAGTAGACGAGAATGACATTATAATCAAGATTCAAGTGACCAGAATGAGAGAGAATTGTATCTCCCTATATGACTGTTTCTATTTATTCAAGGAATTAGTGGTTCAACATTAGGTTAACTATTCAAATTAGTATTCAATTGCATAATTCAGTAATTGGAAGTCTAACAGTCAAGCATTGTCCTAGTCTTATGATCTATTCTATAAAATAAGTTCTGTTTTCTCCACTAAAGAAAAAATGAGCTCAGCGTGGTGGTGCATGCCTTTAATCTCAGCCCCAGAGGCAGGCAGATCTCTGTGAGTTCGAAGCCAGACTGGTCTACATAGTGAGTTTTGGGACTGCCAGGACTATGTAGAGTGACTCTGTCTCAAACAAAACAAAACAAAACAAAACAAAACAAAACAAAAAAGGAAAATAAAGGAAAGGAAAGAAAAATAAAGCTGGAGTTTAGGATTTATTGTTTCACAAGGAAGACCCAAGATCTAAGCCTACTTCTTTCTAAAGCCAAAGATTTTTTTAAGTACATTGTGATAGTTGGAACTCATTTGGCCCCCATAATCTCATAGGGAGTGGCACTATTAGGAGGTGTGGCTTTGCAGGAATGGGTATTGTTGTGCCCAAATTCTGAACCCCCAAAATCATGAAGAGACAATTCCAATGCAAAAGCAAAGAGTCTTTTATTGTTTAACAAGCTAACCCCATTAGCTTGGGCCCTCTGTCCGTTCATTGTGGCAGGTGACTGGAGAAGGACCCAGGGGAACCATGATGCAGGAATTTTATAGGGCAGAGCAAGGGGAGTGTCTAGGGGTATGCAACAGTCTCAGGATTGGTGCACTTCCGGACTTGGACAACCTGTCCTGTGTTGATTGGTCACTGGTTGTTATGGCCTATAGACCCTCCCAGGGCAGTTGCTATGCTCTGCATGTCATTGTTGTACACTTGTACTGCAAAGCACACCTAGAGCCATGAAGCACAGCCCCACCAACTAACTTCTGATTGGTTCCTTGCCATGAGGAGGGTATCTGACCTCTAGTGACTAAGGCAGGAGAGGCAAGGTCAGGCAAGCACATGTTGAGTCATGGCTGCTAAAGCAGAAGCCTGGTCCCTTCAGGTATGGCCTTGTTAGAGGAAGTGTGCCACCATGGGGGTGGGCTTTAAGGTTTCCTATGCTCAGCGTACTGCCCAGTGTTTCAGTCAACATCCTGTTGCTTACAAGATGCAGGACTCTCAGCTCCTTCTCTAGCACCATTTCTGACTACACACTGCCAGGCTCCTCACCATGATGATAATGGACTGAACCTCTGACACTGTAAACTGCCACCTCAATGAAATGTTTTCCTTTGTAAGAGTTGCCATGTTCATGGTGTCTCTTCACAGCAACCCTAACTAAGACACATATGAATGTTGGCCTGCATGTGTGTCTGGTGCACCATGTATGTGCACTGCCCTCAGAGGTAAGAAGAGGGCACTGGAGCTCATGAAATGAAAGTTAACCATTTCTGAGCTGCTATGGGGGTGCTGGGAATTAATCCCGAGTCATCTGCAAGAGCAGACAGTGCTCTTACCCACTGAGCCACCTCTTCAGCCCCTTGTTGCTGTTCTTCTTCCTTTGCTTTTGTTTGGTTTTTGAGACAGGGTTTCTCTGTGTAACTTTGGAGGCTGTCCTGGAACTTGCTCTGTAGACCAGGTTGGACTCGAACTCAGAGCGATCTGTCTGCCTCTGCCTCCCAAGTGCTGGGACTAAAGGTGAGCACCACCACAGCCTGGCTGAGCCCCTGGTTCTTAATACTACTAAACACTTTTGCCTGTGTGATTCTTAGCTCCAAGATTTCATTACAAAGACACATGTGGGGCTGGAGAGATGGCTCAGTGGTAAAGACTAGCTGGTCTTCCAAAGGTCCTTGAGTTCAATTCCCAGCAACCACATGGTGGCTCACAACCATCTGTAATGAGATCTGGTGCCCTCTTGTGGACTGCAGGCAGAACACTTTCTACATAATAAATAAATAAATCTTAAAAACAAAACCAAAACCAAAACAAAGATATATGTCTCTGAATTGAAGAAACCTGTTTGCACCAAGTAAATAGATATTTTGATGGCAACCAGAATACCAGGAATTATGGCTTGTCAGAGACATTTGTCTGGCCATTTGTAATTGTATTCTAAACTAATTGAAACTAATAAATCGGCTGGTAACAACAGTTTGAATTCAGCATGTTGGCTTGGGCAGGTGCACAGCAGGCATGGAATTTAATTGCAGAATGCACTTTTGTAAAAACAGAATAGCTGAAACAGTGCTATCAGCAATTCCTGAATTCCAAGAAGCAGCTGACAGCCCTTCGAAAAATCCCCCTAGGCATGATGGATTTCGTTTTATGTGAAAATGCAAAGCAATTGGATTTCTTGTAACCGAATTCCTTATTTGTACATGATTTATATTGCTTATTCCTTAAAAGTTAATCTTGGTTTCTTGCAACTCCGCAAAAATATTAGTAAAGATGGAAAAAGACTGGAAGATGATAAAGAAAATACTTATGGTCAAAAGGAAAATATTTGGTCAAAAACTCATCTAAATCAGATGAGTTGGTTTCCATTTTTGAAATGTTTGACTTTTCCATTTTAGTTTTTTAAGTAATATGTTCATCAGTTCTTTCGAGGTATGTTTTGATCATATTCACCCCCCTTCTGTACTTCCTCCCAGACCCCCCTCCCATTTTCTCATTCTCCAAACATTCTCTGCCCACCCCATTTTACCCAGGGAGCCCAATTGGTGCTGTCTAAACACTCTTGGTTATGGGGCCAACTGTGGAGCATGGCTGACCAACCAGGGTTCTGACCTACCAAGAAAACTGACTCTCCCTATCCCAGAAGTTATCGATTGCCAGTAGATCCTTAGGTAGAGATGGGGGACTTCATGCCCACCTGCCCATTTCACTGGAATTTTCTCAGGTTTGCTACATTCCTCTTCAATTACATACATTCATTTGAAGTAATTAATTAAGAGAAGGGCAATATATTAAAAAAACAAACATTTCCATGACTATGTTTTCAACATTAAACACCAGGGCAGGTACCACTAATGCAAATTCAACCTTTTGGCATGTGTTCAGATAAAGGAGGGTGCTGGACTGATCACAAGAAAGATGATAAAATGCTCCTTTTAATAAATAACTACAAATGATAGTGTAATTAAAACATTAAGCTTTCTTGAATTCTGTATAAGACCAAAAAATAAAAAATTAAAAGAGGAAATGAAATTGAAGAAATTGGTGAACTTCACACGTTTCTTCACCACAGAAGAATTCATTTCCTGAAATATGTCTGTAAGCTAACTTAAAAAAAAAAAAAAAAGCACAGGTATGAAGGAAACATTAGACTCATTCTGCTGTTTTGTTGGGTGGTTTTGCTTTTCATTAGCTTGTTTGCTGTGCTGGGGATAAATACATGACTTATGCTTGTTAGGAAATGCTGTTTGAAAACGTAATGCACTTCAATTTTGGTGTCCATGGAATATCTTCTGTGAAAGACTGCAATGTTCTTCCCCCAGTTTCCCACTGTGAGCTAGAGGATTGTTAGCATCTTGTCTGTTGCGTTCACATTCCTCTCTGTGACTATAATCTTTCAGACTGTGAGGCTCTCTCTGTTCAGATAGACTCAAAGATAATACCACACTTTCACTTCTTGTTTCTTTGTTCCTAAATTCTTTTCTTTTCTTTCTTGTTTTTTTTTGAGTCATCTGAATTTTGTTGTCTAGCATTCAGAAGGGCTCATAATTGCTTCTCTTTAAGTAATTTCATGTTTGAGTGTATGACCTTACAAACAGAATGTCCTAGCAAATACAAGAGAATATTCTTTTGGCATCTTCCCATTAATGCTGTAGATGCACAGACTTCAGTATACACACAGATACTCAGACTTTACAGACGGAACCATCTTCATCACTCCCCCCTCTCCCTTCCTCCCTCCCCCCTCCCCGTCTTTCCTTTCTTTTTAAATAGCAAGTAAATTACTAATAACAAGTTTCCTTAAGGTGTTTTTCCTTTTTTTTGGTCAGGATCTCTCTCTCTCTCTCTCTCTCTCTCTCTCTCTCTCTCTCTCTCTCTCTCTCTCTCTCTAAGATTCTATTTATTTATTGTGTATACAACAGTCTTGCTTCTGCACACCAGAAGAGGGCGCCAGATCTCTTAACGGATGGTTGTGAGCCACCAAGTGGTTGCTGGGAATGGAACTCAGGTCCTCTGGAAGAACAGTCGGTGCTCTTAACCTCTGAGCCATCTCTCCAGCCCTCAAGTCTCTTTTTTTTTTCCTCCCCTCTTGGGCCACTTTCTGGTCCTGACCTCTGTCAACACTGACTCCCACTTAATTACGCATATAATAAAATGCAGACATTGGAAGGCTGGAAGGAAGATCTCCTTAATTGGAGCCCTACAAAAAATCCAAATGTTTGAGGGACAGCTGCCCACACTGAAGAAGAAGTGGGGGGCGGGGGCGGGGCGGGGGGCGCGACAGCAAAAGCGATTTCAGCTGGATTCTCCCAAACTCTTAAGTGCTGGTGTTTACCTGCCTCAAGGTCTTCCACCTGGAACTTTCACCACCTCCCATGGCCTCAGGGAGGACTCTTGGCTCAAATCTCACTTTCCATGACTCCTGCTGACTTCCAGCCTTTCTCTGCTGGTTGTTTTGTTTTTCTCTAGTGCACCTGTCTTTTTCTAGCGCATCCTATCATTACTTCTTTTTTTCTTCTCCTATCAGCCTGCCCCGATCTGCTCCTCAATCCCTACTAAGGGAAGTCAGCCTCAGGAAGCAAAGACTCTGCTGTCTATCACACAGCACCTGGTGTGTGGTATTTAATCAATGTGAGTTGGATTTGTTGGTTGGCTTTTTTTTTTTTTTTTTTTTCTCTGCAAGATTCGAAGGCATGAAATCCTTTGTGGGCCTTTGTGTTGCTACCTTTGTTCACAGTCTCCTCAACAACCCATGCCATATATTTTGATGGAAGCTGTCTCGTACCTAGAAAACCTGTTCACCCAAACTACATCTCTAACTGTAGCCAACTCAGAATGCTTTGTTCAATGGCGCACTATAGAAACGCATACATCAATGTATATGTGAATATATAATATATTGTATAGAGAGAAACATATTTAATATATATAAGAATGCATACTATATATTCTTAACTTCTTTACGTTGTTTTGACGGTGAATTAGGCTCAGAGGAAAAAAAAATAAGGCAGTTCAGAATTTAAAAGTCTGGGGATGTAGCTGGGCAGCAGAGTGCTTGCTTCGCGACCACAAAGGTCTGGGGTCCATCCCTGGCACAGCATAAACCAGATGTGGTGGCTCACATCTGCGATCCCAGTGCTCTGGAGGCAGAAGTAGGAGGAACAGTAATCCAAGGTCATCCTCAGCTGCATACAGTTGTGGCTGCCAGCCCTACATACAACCCTGTTTCAAAAAGGGAAGTTTTTTTTAACTGATTTTTATTTATTTTTAATGAGAAGATATTTTCTGTGCTGGGGATTAAAGCCAGGGCCTCGTGCATGCTATCCTATGTTCTTTCACTTGGCTTTCCCCTGGTAACTTCCACCGTGATGCAAAAACCATGAGTATAAATTAATCTTGAGTAAGCGAATGATTTCTGTAAGTGGCAAAGCTATCCTATAAACACCGAGGCCTCTTTAATAGACAGTTTGCTTGAACCTCTGGATCCTAGGCACTTTTGGTGCCTAGAGGTGACAGGTGACAGAGGTAGGCCAGCATAATGCCTTGAATCCTTACAGAAGCTACAATGATGCCAGCTGTCTCATGGATTGCAGGACCACTTAGTCTAAAATCAAAACACATCTTACAATTGATAATTATCGTAATTGTGTCTTAGACACTTTGCCAAGTGCTTAATACATGCCGTGCTACTTTATCTTCCAAGGAGCTTGGTGTCTTAGGCAAATTGAACAACTTTATTTTCATTGCTGGATGTGGAACACAAGCCGAGCAAGTGGTCTACCACCACCGAGCTTCATCTCCAGGCCAGGGATGGGATTTAAAAGATTGAAACGATGACTCTATTACAAGCATAAAATATGTCCTAGATCTTATTAATTCATTATCTAATATGGAAATCCATAAGTTGTTGTAATTGGTTCAAAGGAAAGAATTATAAACCACTCCTGTGCAGCTGGAAGTGATTTCATGATTACTTGCAGAAAGGTAGTATTATAGCAGCAAGGGGCAAACTTTAATATACCTTCAAAGTACCCTTTGCTTTTGTTTTGCTAAAAACCTTTTTGGAAAAAAAAATTAAGTTGGTAATGATCAGAAATAGTACTATCTCTCATGTTTCTAACAAAAATAAGGTGATAATCCCAGAAGAATTGCAGTGGGCCACTTTAAACTTTTAAAAACAGGCTCCACAACCTGGAGCTAAGTATCCCCAGCTACCTCTCTACTTCCTTTCCATCTTGTCCAATTGAGAAAGAGTTGCTAGGCAGGAAATTCTGTCAGGGCCAATGGCCAGCCCCCTCATTGTACTATCCCCTCCTCAATTTACATACCTTGCAGTAAACACCCTCTCTTCTCTTCATGAAGAAAAGGATGTCAGCCCTCACAAATGCTCTCTTGGATCTTTAAAGCCATTGCTAACTACAAAGCCCCTGAGAGTTGACAATTCCCCAGGTCTTTCCCAAGACGATGAGTGTACAAGCGCTGAGGGTGCCTGAGCAGTTATATGAAACTGAAGGGAAAATTGACCCCACTGGACCATGTACCAACAGCCTAAAGTATGGATGTCATAGCTTTAGGACCACAAATTTGAGCCTGTAAAAGCAACACCCCAAGAAACCCTAGTGTGGTCCTCACCATGAGGTCCCTGAACTGCTTTATATCATGAATGCCTTAAAAACAAAGAAAGAAAAATCTTTCCCTTCTAAATGAATCATTTGTTTGCTGGCCTTCTGTGCCTATAAATTCTTTCATATTTTTTATGGCATTATAAATTAATTTGGGGGAAATTGACAAGTGTGCGGAAGTCAGAGGACAAACTCTGGGAGTCAGTTCTCTTCTTTGGTCATGTTAGTCCCAGGGATTGAACTCAGGTTATCAGGCTTTGTAGCAAGCACCTTTATCCACTGAGCTACCTGGCTGGCTCCTACTTGTATATTTTTTAATGGTGAAGACTGAACTGAGGGTTTTGTACATAATAGACAAGTGCTTCCCCAAAGCTGGTCTTTAATTAAAGTGAATAGCCATAGAATATTGGAATGTGATCTATATTACAGACCAAAGCTCACATTTTATAGATAAGAATGCAAGGTGAAGCGGTTTGCCCCAAGTCAGAAAGCTATTAGCTGACCCGAGAGATGAGTAGGGTAAATTGGGGTTTTCTCCTTAAGTATTAATAAGTAGGAAGAAACAAAAAATTAAAACCCATCTATTAAAATTACCTTTAAATTCATTACCCTTAATGAGCTACCCTTCTATGATAGAAATGAATGGAAATAAACAGCAGTGAGGTTCCAATGTGAAGCAAGATCATTGACTGTGTTGGTATCAGGAAGCCTGTTTTCTTCCACCACACCAAATATCATAAATTCTCATTATTTAATTATGCAATTATAATCATTTTAAATTATGAATATGCTCTCCAACTGTAAGTTCTTACTGAGCTAATGATTTGATTTAATATATATGCAAGGAGACATTTTCTGGGAAGCCACTCTCATCAGCTGACGTTCTTTTCTTAATTAAGTCAAAATATTCCTCTGCCTTAAAGATTCATTATCAAGAAAGATCAATTATAGATGTGAAAGCTGGTTTTGTATAATTAAGCTTGTGCCTGACATTTAATCCAACAGAGTGCTATAAAACTTCAATTAGAAGTTCAATCATGGAGCCCAGCATTGGTGGCACACTCCTTTAATCCCAGGACTCGGGAGGCAGAGGCAGGCAGATCTCTGTGAGTACAAGGCCAGCCTGGCTTACATAGTGAATTCCAGGCCAGCTAGGTCTATGTAGTAAAACCCCGTCTTAAAAAACAAAGAAACCAAAAATTGCCTTGGTGCTCAGATTGGACTCCTATGTAACCAATTTATATTAGAGGCAAGACGTTTTTCTCGATTAAGCTGCTGAACTGAAATCCAGGGCACAAATCGATATATAAATGCTCTAAGAGACTGGAAAGTACTGACGTGCTCATTCAGTTTTATATCACAAATGTAGTGAGGAAAACACACAAAGGACCCTGGGTCAGTTGAAGTAGCTGTTGCTCAAACTTGACTCCATCTATGCCCCTTGCCTCTTTGAGAAGCATCCAATCTGATTTGGGGAAGGCATTTCTTCTTTGATTACAGCCACTGATCAGTCAGCTACAGTACTGGAGAGAGGTCACCTAACTCTTCACTTGATCTTAGCCCAAAGACCCGGAATAGATGGCTCTCTTAAATGGTCCTGAGGCTAGCGCACATCTGATGGACAGGGAAACCGGGTGCTGCAATCATTTTGGGACAGAGTGTCTGCCTTTGAGCAGTGCAGTCTAGAGATGCAATCTAAGGTTCAGAGATCACCCAACCCTAGTAGAGGTGAGAGATCTCTGGTAGCGTGGCTGCTTGGCTTTTCTGATCTTCAGCTTGAACCCCAACATCTGTCTCTGGGTTTTTCTTATTCATACTAGTACACTCAGTCTTGACTGAATTGTGGTATCTGCTACTGCCATAGCGGAGGATGGCATGGCTAAGAATAAAATAGCATTTCTAAAAAAAATTGTTAACAAGGGGTGAGGAGATGACCTGGCAGTTAAGAGCAGTTAATAGTGCTCATGTAGAATACCTGAATCTGGTTTTCAATATCTGCATGGAAGTTCACAAATACTTGTAACCTCAATTTCAGAGCCTCTGCTACCCTCTTCTGGTCTCCTTGAGCATTACAAGTATGTGGCATACATAGAGTCAGGCAAAACATACACATAGAATAAAATCAAGTAATCTCTTTTTTTTAATCGTTGAAGCAAATTTCTGACTTCATAGACTGTTTTCTTATATAGACATGATATGAAATTATAATCTACAAAAAGTGACAGGATTGAGTCAGCAGAGAACATTATATATATATATAATATATATAATTATATATATATATAATTATATAATTAATTATATATAAATATATATAATTAATATATAATTAATTATATATATAATATATATAATTATATATATATATATAAGAAATGTGGGCATGGGTTTACACAAATGTGTTTCAAATATAGCTATATAGCTGTCTTGTTGTTTATGGAAATGAAAAAGTCAATCAATAGATTTCTCTAAAGGTTTTACATTTGTCATGGGAAATTAATGTTATATGCATGTATGAGGGTAAGCTAATCCTCATTTAATGAAGTTTTACATATATATACATATATTTTTATGGCATATGTATATTAAACTAACCATAGATCTAGTGCACCATAATCTAAAGTATATATTATATATGTATGTATATGTATATATATATATATACATATATATGTATGTATATCTATATCTATCTATATATATTTGTTTTTTAAACATAGGCTGAGATAGTTCTATTATGTTTTATTTTATTTTTCCTTTATTTTTATATTATGTATGTTTGTGCACTGTCGTGATATATTATTTATGATCTAATAAAGTTTGCCTGAGGGTTCAGGATGCAAAGCCAGTCATACTAGTTAGTTATAGAAGCTAGTAGATACACACCTTTAATCCCAGGACTCAGGAGACTGGCAGATGGTTCTCTCTGAGTTCAAGGCCATCCCGGTCTCCACAAGAGTGAAGAGTAACAGAGTTCATGCCTTTAATGCCAGCACTAGGGAGGTGGAGACAGGAGTAATATGGCTGGGAGGAGAAAGGAATATAAAAAGGAGACAGGAACTCAGAGCTTTTGTCTCTGAGGATTCGTGGAGACAGGATATTCCTTTCAGTCTGAGGTAGAGGTAAGAGCTAGTGGCTGGCTGCTTTGCTTCTCTGATCTTCAGCTTGAAGCTTGAACCCCAATGTCTGTCTCCAGGTTTTTATTTTTCATGTAACAGTATACTACATACATGCCTGGTGCCCTGAGAGGTCAAAAGTGGACATGGGATCCCCTGAGCTGAAGCTACAGACAACCGTGAGCTGCCATGTGGGTGCTGGGAATTGCATCTTGAGTTGTCTGGAAGAGCCATCCGTGCTCTTAACTCCGGAACCATCTTTCCAGAATGTATTAAGCTGTTTTTAAGATTTGTTTTTAATTTTAATTACACATATGCATGTGTGGGGGAGAGTGTACATGTCAATGGAATGGCCATGCACTCCAGAAGAGGGCATAGGATCCCCTGAAGCTGGAATTGTGACCTGTCCAACATGAATGCTGGGAAACTGATTTGAGTCTTCTGGGAGAACAGTCTGTGCTCTTCGTCACTGGGGCATCCCCCCAGCCCTCTATTTGTGGCTTCAGATTATGGTGGTGTGACAACAGTGGGGTGAAATGATACTCTGAAGAGGCATTCTGTCATTGGATGGTAGGCAGTTTCAGGAAAGGTGATACTTTTTGTGTGGGACCTAATGAGTTTGAAATGTTAAAACAATTAGAGGGCTTCTGGGGTTCCCAGTGACAGAATGTTTGCCTAGCATATAAGAGGCCCTGGGGTTAACCTCCAGCACCACACAACAAACAAACAGACAGACAAACCAACAACAAACCATCAGGAAGAGAGTAGGCAGCAAACATTTGGGCTGTATCATTAGGTTTTGAAAGATGCATCAGGACCTTAACAGTACAGATTTGTACATTGTCTTTACTGAGGACATGGTTGAGACCGGACAAATGAAAGAATTAAGTTAACATAAACGAAAACAACTATATTTCACAACTATATTGTTATTCTAACCACACACGGGTATTATTAAGTTGTTCCCTAAAAGACACTACTTATCAATGTTTTGAAAGTATAAAAGCCTAAAGCGGCCACCACCATAGCTCGTGTTGGAATTCAGTACACAATGTAACATAACATAAAACCTTGTACTATACAATCATCAACTACTGAAAAAAAATACATGCCATAGAAACTAAAAAAACAAGTGTTTCAGTAGGGACTGGGAAAATAACTCAGTGGGTAAAATGCTTGTCTTGCAAACTGGAGGACCTGAGTTCAATCCCCAGAACCTACATAAGAATGTCAGGCATAGTGGTGTGCACTTGAAATCTCAGCTGTGGGGAAGGAAGTGGATACAGGAGGATTCCAGGGGCTCACTAACCAGTCGGTTTAGCTCAAGTGATGAACTCCAGGCCAATGAGAAACCCTGTCCGGTGGTCTTCCTGAGAATGACAGCAGAGGTCAACCTCTGGCCTCTGTGTATACATACACAAGCACATGTGCAAACAGGCAAACACACACACACACACACACAAACACACACACACACACACACACACACACACGTAACTTTAAAAAATGTTCTGGTGGTGCCATAAGGCCAGACTCAAAGAAGTATACCAGTCTCACTTTCCTTCAGCCAGTTTCAAACTTTCTCATGCATAAGATGGTGCCTTGCCTGGATTTCTTGGTGCATTCATCTATTGATGAATGATACTCATGGTTTATCTTGATGCTTTTCTGAAAATCTACAGGGCGAGGGCCTGCTTTTGCAGCTAGTTTATAGTTTCATAAAGAAGGCAATATGTCCAACTATCTTGCCTCCATCTACAGACTACCACACACACTCAGTCTAGTACAACATACATCTAGGTCATCAGTAATTCTTTCACAAAGCTTCAGAAAGTCCATACATTTTATAACATAAGATCTGATTATATTTCTGTATTTTGGTGTTTAACTATAGTATATAGGATAGAGCCTGACACATGTTAGTAGTTCAGTGAACACATGTAACAGAAATGAACAGAGGTCTTATACAAAAAATAACAGCCTGGGTTATTCCAGGGATGGAGGCTATCTCCATCCCTGTATCAGATTTGATCTGGTCAGTGGGCTAAGCATAAGAATATAAAAGACAGATTCACCACATGAGAACTGTAAGCATTTTGTTGGTATGTGTAGCGCTAGAGATTTATGGAACCCCAGGACCTCATGCAAATGCTCTATCTACTGCTGAGCCACACTCCCAGTGCAAAGAGTATTACTGTAAAGCTAAGGTTTTAGTTCCCAGAGCTGGCCTTTTCCGAAGATAATCACAGCTGGAGTTTCAGGATTTGAAACTGAATAAATAACAAATAGCAATGAGAGACTATATGAAGAGCCCAAGTCCTTTGCCTTTCACCTTCATCTTCATTAATTTTCCCTAACCATCAAATGGTATGTTTGGACTTAAGGGAATCTTTGTAGGGTTCCTCTATAATTTGCTACCAAGAAGCTGATGAATGGTACATCTCTGAGTCTGGGAAATCTACAACAGAAAGGACACATGTGCCACCTCCCAGGTGAAGCCTAAGGATGAAGTAAATCAATTACAGGACTTTCCCCCCACTCAGAATAGCACGGTAGTGTCCAAGAGTAATTCTGTCATAATCTGAGCTTTAACTGTCAAGTTGACACAACCCAGAGTTACCTAGGAGGAGAATCTCAATTAAGGAATTGCTTGGGTCAAATTGGCCTATGGGCATATTTAGGGGGCATTGTCTTCATTGTGAGTCCAGGTAGGAGGGTGGGCAGCACCATTCCCTATGCCGGTGATCCTGAACTGTGTAAGAGAGCCATGTGGCAGGCAGCATCTTTAAGGTTCTTGCTGCACTTCTTTGACTGTGAAGCGAGTCCCTTGTTCAGAGGTAACCCTGCATGAAATGGTGAGCAGGCCCATCTCAAGTTTCTGCCTTGACTTCCCTCACCAATGGACTGTGACCTGGAATTGTAAGCTAAATAACCCTTTTCTCCCTAAAGTTGCTTTTGGTTATGGTCTTTTATCACAGCCATAGAAATGAAGCCAGAACAGTCCTCTCCTTAGACCACCTCTAGAATTTTGAAAGAAAGACTGTCCCTGGACTCATTTGTCATGAAAATAAACTTCATGAACTTGGAGTGTCAGCGCAATAGGCACGAAAGCCTGGGGAGATGCTCGGTAGTTAAGAGCACTTCTTTTGCCAGGCAGTGGTGGCGAACGCCTTTAGTCCCAGCATTTGCGAGGCAGAGGCAGGCTGATCTCTGTGAGTTCGAGACCAGCCTGGTCTACAGGAGCGAGTTCCAGGGCAGCCTCCAAAACCACAGAGAGGACTTTGTTTTTTATTTAAAAAGGAATATAGCTGGGCGGTGGTGGCGCACACCTTTAATCCCAGCACTTGGGAGGCAAAGACAGGTAGATCTCTGAGTTCGAGGCCAGGCTGGTCTACTGAGTGAGTTCCAGGACAGGCTCCAAAGCTACAAAGAAACCCTATCTCAAAAAATACCAAAACATAAATAAATAAATAAATAAATAAATAAATAAAATAAAAAAGGAATATATGTCTTGCTCTCCTTACTTCTACTCAGGGAGCTATCTAAAAGTAGGGAGGGAGCGTCCTCACAGGTAAATCACCCAGGAATTTGATCTTGGACTTCTAAGGCACCCAATCCATCCTATCTGTTATAGCAGCAGCAGCAGCAGCAGCAGACTAACACAAATATTTGAAACTATGTGTGACACATACTACTAAGTCAGTTTCAGAAAGTTATTACCAGTATAAGCCATTCTAGGAGCTGGAGAGATGGCTCAGCAATAAAGACTGCATACCTGATTTTCTAGAGAACCTAAGGTTTTTTGTTTTGTTGTTTCTCAGGATCCATGTTAATGGGACTCACAGTTGCCTATAACTCGAGCTCCAGATGATCTAATGTCTTTTTCAGACCTCCCCAGGCACCCTTCCCTGACACTTAAACAAGTGTATAAGCAGGCATGCGTGCACACATACGCATAATTAAAACAAAATACATCTTTAAAATAAACACCACCCCATGAACACACAAGGAAGCTCTCACCTTATACCCCAACCCGACATTCATGAGATATAAATTAAAATTTATTCTTAAATTTTATTTTTTTTAATTTTGTAAATTTTTTTTCCATTTTACATACAAACACCAGTTCCTCCCTCCCTTTCTCCCACCCCCCCCAACCCCACCCCACATCCATTCCTCAGAGAGGGTAAGGCCTCCCTTGGGAAATTTCATTCTTTTAAAGGACGAAATGCACTTTCGCACCTAGGTTGATACTAACATTGCACTTGACTGTCCACGAAATGTGAATGCTCATGGCACAGATTATTTTACTATTGACTAGTGACCGTTGACAGTCATCATGAGGACAAATGACAAGGGTTGGAGTCGCTGTGTGAGTCACTTTTCCATTCTGACTCCGCTCCTGTCTCACCTGGTGCCTCTAGTAATACTTCTCTATGAACCACACTCTGGATCCCTGACTTGGCCCTGAGTTGGCACCAAGTCTGCAGAGATGAAAATATCTCTTACGGCAGTCCTCTTGCCTCATAACATTCTCAAGCTGTTCTCCCCATTTTAGCATTTCAAGGGCCATTCTTTCCCACCGTATCCTCTGAAAGGCTTGGGTTTTTTCTGGGGAAGCCATGCCTGCTGAGTTAATAACAGAACAAAGAAAATTAGATACACCTGTGCTGGTAAAAGCAGACAAAAAGGATGCACCAATATCAAGCAAAGAGAATTTCAAAAATCAATTAAAAAAAGATTTCCTTGTTTTTATTTATTTTGTGTATTAGTGTTTTTGTTTTTTGTTTTTTTGTGGTTTTTTTTTTTTTTTTTTTTTTTTGCCATAGCATGGGTCTGTGCACTACCTTCATGCAGTGCTCACAGAGGCCAGAAGAGGGCACTAGACTCCCTTTGAATTGGAATTAGAGCTGATTTGGCTCCACTAGGCCATTGCAAGAGCAACCAGTGCTCTTAGCGGCTGAGCCCTCTCTCCTGTCCCTCAAAAGTCATTCTTCACAGTGTTCTATTCTCGTGGAAAGCCCAAGCAGCAATGTTCTCAGCCTGAGAATTTTTTCCTACGGACTTTGAGTTGGCATCTTAATGTTATTTTTATACCCTGTATGCTGGTTTTCGGCTACTATATAAATAGAAAAAATCAAAACCAATGAAAAACTAAGCTGAGGAATTAGAATAGAAACTTGGGCAGTGAGGAGTGGGGAGAATATGAAATAAAAATTCCATTTCCCCCTTCTTTGGTTCTTAAGAAAGCAGTCATAACCTTTAATTCCAGTCCGTGGGAGGCAGAAGCAGGAGGATCTCTGAGTTCTAGGCCAGACTGGTCTACAGGGTCCTAGGACAGCCAGGACTACACAGAGAAACCCAGTCTCAGAAACCCAGTCTCAGAGGGGTTTTGGTGTGTGTGTGGGAGGTGTGAGTGAGTTTTGTCTAATGTGTTTTAGGCAGAACATAGATGATACTATTGGGTGTGTGTCATTTACTTTGTGTAGGGCAAAAATAAAAGACCCAGAGACTGATATTGGGATTTAAGCTTCAAGCTGAAGATCAGAAAAGCAAAGCAGTCAGCCACTAGCTCTCACTCTACCTCAGACTGAAAGGCCATCCTGTCTACTCAGACTGAAATCCTAGACTGTTATATTCTCTACAATGTGACTGGAGAATCCTGAAATTTTAATGTCTTCGAAGCTGTCTTCAATGTGGCTGGATAATGAGTCCCAGCTCTGAGCCCTTGCTCCTGTCTTATATGCCTCTCTAATGCTGAGATTAAAGGCATGTGATGCCAGGTGCTGAGATCAAAGGCATGAGCTCTGTTACTCTTCACTTTTGTATAGGCCATGGTAGCCTTGATCTAACAGAGATCTGTCTACCTCTTAATCCTGAGTCCTGGGATTAAATGTGTGTACTGCCACTGATCTCTATGGCTCAAGGCTGACTTTGCTTTCTGAATCCCTCAGGTAAGCTTTAATAAGTCATAAATAATATGTCACCACACTATCCAATAAGTATAAGTATATTGAAAAATTTTAGACTAGAGGTTAACAAATTCTGATTTAAAAGCAAAATAACATTATTATGTGATGAATTTGAGACAGAGTGTGTGTCACTCACATCTGAAATCTTAATTAGCCCAGGCAGTTTTATTCTTGGCTGTTAAGACTACTCTTCATCTTAGAAATCTGCCCCCCCCAGTATTTAAGGGGCAGAAGGGGATAATAGATACAATTCACTGTCAAGTAACTACATATAAAGATATAATGAAATGTAGAATGTAGATTCTCTTAGATCTTCAAGAAACAGAACATGACTACTACTGAAAATTTGGACTTTCTCTTTTTTTCTCCCTCCTTCCCTCCTTTTCTCCCTCCCTCCTTTCTTTCTTTCTTTCTTTCTTTCTTTCTTTCTTTCTTTCTTTCTTTCTTTCTTCCCTTGTCCTGTTTTTGCAAAGTGGCTGCATAGCTAAAAATACTTCTCTAAGACCTAGGTGGAGCCACATAGCTATCACTCATAAAACATAGACAGAAACGCACCTCCATTCCCCCTTTAGCATCAGATGTTCTCACTGAGTCCTTTGGCATGCCAGGGATTTGCCTATTTGTGATGGTCAGTTTTTAATGTCAACTTAATTGGAGCAAGAAACTTCAGGCAGGCATTAATGAGACACAGCTTTGGGTATGTGTGTAAGGGTATTTCTAGAGAGAACTGATGGAGAGGGAGAGACCAGCCCCTAATGTGGATAGCATTATCCCAAGGGATGGAACCTCTAAATGAATAAGAAGTGAAAAGGAAGAACGCCAGATGAGCTCTGACATTGCCCCCTCTTCTGCTTTCTGATGCATCCAGATGTGAGCCTGCAGCCTTACACCTCTGCTGCTTCAAATGACAGCCGCTCCTGTTACCATGCCCTCCTCACCATGACATGATGGATTGTGATATCAGACAATGAGAAAAAAATCATTCCCTTCGTTCTGTGTTAGGGATTTTGTCGAAGCAAGGAGGAAAGTCATTAATTATACTGTGTCTGTATTCTATTCCCTCCCCCTTTTTTGAGACAGTCTCTATGTACTCCCGAGTTTCCTGGAACTCACTATTTAGACCAGCAGTCTGACCTTGAACTCACAGAGACCTGTCTGCCTCCATCTTCTGAGTGCATGCCTGGTGGTATTCTATTTTGTAAATTTACTTTTGTAAATTTATCTTCTCAAAAATGTGATTATAGCACACCTCTTTCCTTGAGAATTAGGCACATGAAAGACAGTATAAAGTAATATATGTCACACTCTTTTAAGTAGTAATAACAGTAGTGATTATGATTTTTCTCAAATTTGACTAAGAATAAGAATCATGTGGCAGGCTTTTTAACGTCCTGTTCTGTTTTAATTTTGATTTTATGTGCATTGATGTTTTGCCATGGATGTCAGGTCCCCTGGAGCTGGGATTACAGACAGTTGTGAACTGCCATATAGGTGCTGGGTCCTCTGGAAGAGCAGTCAGTGCTCTTAACCATTTCTCCAGCCCTAAACTTCCTATTTAGATTTATAGTTTATATTATTCTTCTCTCATCTATGAAAATGATTAGATGTAAAAGTACCAAATTAATATATGAAAATATATATTCAATATATAATTTACTTTTAAAATATGTGTGTCTCTGAGTGTGTCTGTGCCACATAAGTACAGGTGCCCACAGAGGCCAAAAGAGGGCCTCAAATCTCCTGGAACTGGAGTTACAGGTGGCTGAGAGCCACATGTTAAGGGTGTTGGGGATAAAATCCCATACCTCTGCAAGAGCAGCAAGTGCTCTAAAACACTGAGCCATCTCTTTAGCCCCTAGAATTGGCTTTTGAAAGCTGAGGATTCTTTAAGTTTAGGAAACTTGTATCAAGAACCATAAACATGTGCTTTGCACTGGCTGGTTTGGTGTGTCCATTTAACAGAAGCTAGAGTCACCTGAGGGGAAGGTGTAGTGATATATTATTTATGATTTATTAAAGCCTGACTGAGGACTCAGAAAGCAAAGTCAGTCTCAAGCTATAGAGAGCAGGCAGTGGTGATACACACCTGTAATCCCAGCAGCCAGAAGCTAGGTGGTGGTACACACCTATAATCCTAGGACTCAGGATCAAGAGGTAGATGGATCTCTGTGAGTCTAAGGCTAGCCAGATCCACACAAGATTGAATCAGTCTAAAAGAGAATTATAGCTCACACATTTAATCCCAGCATAGAGGGGTATAAAAGACAAGAGAAAGCAGTCAGTGTCAGGCATTCATTCTCCAGCCACACTGAGGAGAGGCAACAGTTTGAGACCTGGTGAAGAGCTCAGGTCTCAAACTATGAGCTCTTCACCAGGTCTCAAACCTGGTCCCTTTCAGCCTGAAACAGAGATAAGAAGCTAGTAGCCAGCTGCTTTGCTTCTCTGATCTTCAGCTTGAAGTTTGAACCCCAATATCAGTCCCTGGGTCCTTGTATTTTTCACATCACAGAAGGAGCCTCATTTGAGAAAATGTCTCTATGAGATCCAACTGTAGGGCATTTTCTCAATTAGTGATCAATGCAGGAAACACAGCCTATAGTAGGTGGGGCCATCCCAGGGCTGCTGGTCCAGGGTTCTGTAAGAAAGCAGGCTGAGCAAGCTGCGGGGAGCAAGCCAGTAAGCAGCACCCTCCATGGCCTCTACATCAGCTCCTGCCTCCAGCTCCTGCCCTGCTTGAGCTCCTGTGCTGACTTCCTTCAGTGATGAACAGTGATGTGGAAATACAAGTGTAAACATACTCTTTCCACCCCAGCTTGCTTTTTGGTCATGGTGTTTCATCGAAGCAATAGAAACCCTAAGACATACTTCAAATATTCTTTCTCCTTGTTTCCACTGCCTTTTGGCAGATTTTGCTAACAGAGATGCTGTTTTTCACAAAAGTAGTATTTTGGCTTTAGAACTCCTATGCATCCAATATTCCACACAATTGGTGCTGAATTATGTGGAAAGGCATGTAAGTGACAAAGTGGTTGTCTACCCTTTTTACAATCTCTTTTCTTAATTTCTCTTAATCCTTTCTTGCCTGCCATTTGAATTCCCCATTTCTCACTTTCCCTCTCCTTTTACTTAATTACAAGTACTGTATCTCTCTACCTTTTAATTGAAGGCCAGTAAGAAATCACCTTGGTGCAAGGTACTGGCTAAGAGAGGCTAACAGACCGAAAGAGATGCCGAAATCACTCTCAACAGAAGCAATTTAAAGCACCGAGCAAAAAGCCAGGGGAAGACAAGTTATGCTACTAATGCATTTAGGGAAGTGTAAAATTGGTATAGAAGGATCAAAATTACTGGGATTCTATATCATAAGATGTTCATAGGTCTTCTCTCCCATCCTTCTGCATCATCTTTTTTAATTTCATGCTAGTTTTGTGGCTATAAAGATCAGAATTTAGAGTGAGCTAAGAAGGCCCAGTAAGCAGAAAGCATCCAGAGTCAATTCTTGATTGCCTACCAGAAAGACTTAGGGGCCAGTGTGCCTGGCAACATTCAGACCTTGCTAATCAACCACACATATTATCCAGCTACTTTGAATAGAGGACACGTGGAGCCAAAATGAATCCTCATGTATATTTAGTGTTGTACATGTTTCATGAGTATTTAGTGCTTACCTGGTTCATCCATTTCATTCTGTCTATATAATTCAGCACACATGAGTTCTACTTAGTTCAAATCCAATATAGCTATACAGCTCTTGTTTGCTTGTTTTCTTTCATTTCTACCCCAGAACTGATCCCCACCCCTGCCCCCCAGTGGTAGGGTGGAATTCAGGGCTTTGTGCATTACTCCACCATGGGAACCCCATCCTCAGCTCAGAATCATATTCTATTTTTGTTTTGTTTTGAGGAGGGGTCTCCAGCTGGACTGGAACTCACTGTGTAGACCAGGGTGTCCTGGAACTCATAGAGATCCCCCTGTGTCTGTCTCCCAAGAGCTGGAATTAAAGGCATGTGTCATATGTCCAACCTCAGAATTACATATTCTTAAATGATACAGCAATATACAAGTAAATAGTCACTCTTGAGATTTTTGAACATGTATACTGGATCATATAATATATGTAAAATTAATAATTATAGGCATCATCAAAAGACAAAGTTAAACAGAATTTTTAAACTGACTTTTTTCATTATCTTAATTTTTTGGTTATAATATGGCAATTACATTTTAATATTTACATAGTTTCTCAAACATTTTAAACTAAATTTCATTGCTCAGTGTTTATTCTTGCTTATTAAAGACTTCAGTATATATATGTTGGTTCTTCTTAGGAAGTTATTAAGAAAATTTGTCTCCTATTTAAAACATCTTGGGAGTAATTTCCTCAGACCTATTTTCCAGCTTCCGAATCCTCTCTTTCACCGTATCTAGCCAGTAAAATCCATCAGTTTTGTTTTCTTTAATTTGCAATAGAATGCTCAATGATAATAGGGAATTTGTTTGTCTTACCTTCTTAATCTCTAGAACTTGGAAGAATAACAGAATTTAGTGAAGTTCAACAGACATTTGTCACCTGTATAAGTAAAATGACAAATCCCTATTCTTGTTCAAATATTTCCATTTTTATTTATTTTTTGATTTAAGCAATAAATCAAATTTTATAACAAGTGACTTTTTAATTTTCAGCCCACTTCTTTATGAGAAGGTAGAATCTTCTCATAAAGTGTTCTGTGTCATAGTGAACTTTGACCTCACTTTTAAAGACACACTTGCTTTTTTTTTTCAAGATTTTATTTATTTATTATGTATACAACATTCTGCTTCAGTGTATATCTGCACACCAGAAGAGGGCACCAGATCTCATAATGGATGGTTGTGAGCCACAATGTGGTTGCTGGGAATTGAACTCAGGACCTCTGGAAGAGCAGTCGGCGCTCTTAACTTCTGAGCCATCTCTCCAGCCCAAGACACACTTGCTTTATAGTAATTTATTCTATGTCATCACTAAACTGAATTCACATGGAAAATGTGGCAAGACTTCTGGCTGGAGCAGAGGGTTCCAGAATATTAGGGAACAAATGAATAAATGATGGCCACAGGGTAAAGGAAATCAGAAAAGCAGCTCAGAAGCATAGCAGAAAGCGGAGCACACTAGGGGGCTTCCAGGAAAATTGAATGAGGCTGCACCAAAGAATCTGGTTTTGGAGCCATGTTAATATAGGCGACTACTTGTGATAAGAACTGTTTAAAATACTTCATCTGAAAGACCCCAACTCAAATCCATCCTGATACCCACCAGCATGTATTTGAAAATCACTCTGGCCACACACACAGCTCTGGGACAAAGAACACATGAAATGGTCGGTCATGATGACCAGTCTCTGGAAATTGTTATTATTACTAGTTTCTAAGGAATGTTATTATCCTCAACAACTGTCTGGTTTCTAAAAATTGTTATGGGTTACCCTATTCCACAGATTCATTCCCACCCAAATTTTGAAAATAAGTATAAGTCACTCTGTTCCCAGAAAATCCACCAGCTGTCCCACGGCCTTCCAAGTGTAAAAACCAAAATATCATTCCAAACCCCTCATGGGCAAAATTGTAAGTTCAGTTCCCAGCCAATCAGTCAATGACTCATGTATGTTATAGCCAATCAATATGTTGTCACACTCATGCCTAGTGACCAAAAAGATATAAAAACTGCCTGCTTTAGAAACTCGGGGTCAATCTCTTCTCAGAGAAAGACCCCAACGAGTTGGAATAAAATCCTTTTGCTTTTGCATCGAACTTGCGTCCTAGTGAGTGACTCTGTGGGTGCATCTCCCAAAGCTGGACCCTCCTTTTGGGCCCAACAATCCAAATTTAAACTCTAGAAGGGAAGGTAGACGGAGGGTGCCTGGTAGCCCTCAGAATTTCAGGGACATGGGTATATGAAACAGCATTATTTTTCAAGTTTTCTTACTTCAGTCTACACTTTTGTGAGAGTAATTAGGGACAAAGGACCCAGGCAACAATATTCAAGACACTGCTGTTCCCAATGTCAGTGCCAAAAAAGAACTTGTTTGTCCAGATTGTTTTAAAACAAAATTCCAAATAACCATATTTAGGGTCATCTTGAATGTTTTGCTAGTTTCATAAAATTAAAAAGAAAAGGTAGTATTTTAGAAATAGTGATCCTTAAAAGGACCATCTATATGTATTATGGTTTTTGATTTTTTACTCTTTTTATTGTTCTTTCATTTAAGTTTTATTTTACTTCTTATATGTTTTCAATCATTTTATGGACTTTTCTTCGGTCATCACTTTCAAGTTATTTGCTTAATAAAACACAGATTCAGGGAGCACTAGTATTTCTGTTTGTTGCATCTGCTTAGTCTGTTTATGGAAAATTGTTTCCTTATGTAGCATTCAATTTTTAATTATTTATTCTTGTGTATTTGAAGGATTCATTAGTGCCCCGAGTTACGTAGCTATATTTTTCAAGTACTTTTATATTTGCTTTTGTAGGTGCCCAGTAATTTCTGTAGGAGATCGGGATCCTGTTTTCACACAATAATGCAAAATTGGATTTCTATAGGCTGATATCGTGAATTTTTATGGGAACCATCACCCTACTGAAATTATTGGGTTTAAATAAGGGTTTCTCAGCAAGCACCTCAGGCTTCAGAAAATTAAAGCTTTCTTAGGCTCCTACCTGCTTTGCACAAGAAAGCTAGTTTAAGCTTCTTGTATCTTCAGGGGTACTTCCTTGTGTCCAAAATGGCACTGAAAACTCAAGTCCTGCCCTTTGCTTCAGTGACTTTGAATTTCTTTGTGGGTGTCTAAAGACTGTGAGTCTTCTATTTTGACTTCAGTTTTATGTTTTAATACACAATACTCTATAGATAAATCGGGGAAGAAACAAGAGTGTCACAGTGAAAGATAATCTGGTTTTGCTATATTTAGCACTACATCATTCAGATCACCTAAAATACTATTGATCATCTCAATTCTTTTATTCTTTGAACTTTGGGTATTAGGGTTTGAAGAGATGGCTCAGTGGCTAAGTCATACTGTTCTTCCAGATCACCTGAGTTCAGTTCCCAGCATCCCTGCCAGCTGGCTCACAACCGCCTGTAACTTCAGCACTAGGGGATCTGACACCCTCTTCTGGACTCTGCAAGCTCTGTACACACACGCATGCACAGTCACACAGCACACCACACACACACACACACACACACACACACACACACACAATTAAAAATGAAACAATTTTAAAAGGAAGCTTAGATGATAGTGTTTGGATATTATTATTAAAATCAGTTCCATAAATAATACTGCTATATTTAATATTTAAAGATATATTGATGGCTAAGATATTATCTACACATAAGAGGCAAGCATTATGCAGAGATTGAGAAAGACTCATAAATAGCCACAACACAGAAAGTCCTTAAGTGCTGCAGAGATGCATATAGCCTTTCAGAATAATGTATTATTAAACAAATTACTCAACTGTTTAAAGACTAAAACAGAATCAGAAGATGGCATTTTCTAACTATTGCCTAGTAACAGGGGACACTTCCTGGTTAGTTATGCTAATCAAAATGTACTTGGAAGAAGGGATTGAAGTACCTAAGAGACAAGGGGAGGGTTTGTGGAGAGGGGCTACTTCTTAAAAGTAGAAGTGAAAATATTAGCTTAGATAAGGCACCAGGACATTGAGAAGCTTAATGTGGAGGCTGGTCTCATTTCCCAGGTTCAGATCTCAGAAGGAGATGAATACATTCTAGTAAAATAAAGGAAATGGATAGAAAGCATGGGTAGGAACGGGGTGGTATAAGGCAGACAAACACTCCAAGGTCGTTCAATTTTCCAATTTCTTAAAGTTATATTGATCTGAAGAGAAAGGATATTGTTGGGTCGATATTTAGAGGTGAATTTGTGAAGCAGAGTCACTTAAAGGTATCCGGTGGTTAGTTTCTTCTTGATGTCTGGATTCTTTGGGTCATTACTTAGTTGTCTAGAAGGTAAACTGAACCTGCATTTTGTCTCTCAGGCATACAAGTACCACCTAGTGGTAAAAGAAGGAACCCAAGAACAAGCTTTTTTTTAAAAAAATTATGTATTTATTATGTGTACAGTGTTCTGTCTGCATGTATGCCTGCAGCTAGAGGAGGGCACCAGATCTCATTACAGATGGCTGTGAGCCACCATGTGGTTGCTAGGAATTGAACTCAGGACCTTTGGGAAGAACAAACAGTGCTCTTAACCACTGAGCCACCTCTCCAGCCCTCACAAGAACAAGCTTATGAAAAAGAATGAAGAAAAAAAACCACTCACATTAACTTGTTTTTACAGTTAGTTATTGTGTTATTAACTAATAACAGAAGCCCATGTTCTAACCAGAAAGGAAAATAAGGCAACCTAAAGCAACCACTTTGCTTGATTTTTGGACTAAGAGAACACAAGATAATGGGTTATAAATAAAGGATTTGTAAATTTCAAAATATATGAAAATTTCACCTGGGGAACTTCACATCACACTATATTTTAGAAATAAACCATGAAACAAGTTCTGTTTGAGTTTGGAGATAAAGCTGAGAAAAAGGAAAGTCAGTGTAAATAAAAACAAGTTGAATAATGAAGATAAAATATTCTTCCAGAATATTCTCTTCCCTTTTGTCTAACTCTTAGTTGGCCTTCAGGTCTTGAGATAGGTATTCTTCTGGACACATCCTTTCAGATTTGGATTCTGTCAGTCTCTAATGTCCTCCTACAAGCTGGGCATGGTGGCACAATCCAGCACTGTGGAGGCAGAGGCATGTCAGCATCTGAGTTCGAGGCCAATATGGTCTATATAAAGAAACTCTGTCTCAAACAACAACAACAACAAAACAAACAAACAAAACTAAGTGAGCTTAGAATGTCCTCCTACAGACCAATCACACCCTGACGCCAGTGGCCGTTTTCCTTTGTTGTTTCCTGTCTCAGAGAACTCCTTACAGTCTACTGTTGAACAGTTGGTACCAAGTCTGTTTCTTTCCAAATGCTTAGGATGGTACCCGACATCAAATATGCCCTTCATAAATATTTACTGAACGAGTAGGCAGCTTAATGAGGAAAGCAACCACGATAGCAATGTGCAAGGCACAAATATGGGAAGCCACCATCAGTCAGAGGAAAAAGAAAAAAAAAAAAACATTTCCAGGAAGTTATTAGCAGAAAATGTTTTTGTTTGCTGTGTATTGATTCCCTGCCTGCTGTCCATTTGTTTGTCATCTTGAGTGCTTTTTTAGTTTTCAGTTACTTAGCTCCTCTCTACTTCATTGATGACAAAAAATAAAATACAGAGCTCATTTTGCCATCAGAGATAAAATGCTACATAGAAATATAGAGAACAGTGTGTGTGTGTGTGTGTGTGTGTGTGTGTGTGTGTGTGTGTGTGTGTGTGTAGCACTATTGTACTGAACAACCGTGTCTTATTATTTCACACAACTCATTTCCTGAGCTCCCTGAAGCAGCCCAGCTAGTCAGAGGTGGCAGCTGTTTTTACAAATAACAGTAATAACTAATGATAATAACAATAATATGATTGGGGAACTTAACTGTGAGTGGTAGGTAATAATGAAGGCACATCTATTACAAAGTTTCTGAATCTACAATATTTGAGTTGTAGGTTCATTGCCCTTCCTATGGCATCATGTTTCCTAGCTAAGGGAAGAAAAGCAAAGAAGCCACATCTGATTCTAAAAGAACACCTGCTACAATACCGAGGGTGAAGAGCTATGATAAGAATTACAAGGGGCTGTACTGGAGAGATAGGTCAGTAAATTGGGTGATCTTACAGGGGATCTGAGTTTGGTTCTCAGTTGGTCAGCTCACAACTGTCTGTAACTCTAGGCCCAGGGGATCTAACACTTTCCCTGTGGGTACACACCCACCTCCCCCCACACACATCCCTTTAAAATGAGAATTACAAAGGGTCTATTAGTTGCCTGTTGCTATTGTTACAAATTGCCATTGCCTTAGATATTGAAAATAGCCCCCTATTGTTTTGCAGCCCTAAATTATGCAGTCTAACACTCTCTGGGATGGAATCAGATGTTCACAGCCTCTGTTTCTGTCTGGAAGCTCCAGAGGGTCTGTTACCTTGCTGTTTCAGCTTCTAGGGCCACCTGCGTTCCATCCTCCGTCTTCACAGACGGTGGCATCAAGTTCCCATACTGAACTCTGCCCTCCCCTTCCATAAGGATACAGTTAAGAACCAGCACACTTAAAGTTTAGGTCGGGTACTTTCACTTTTTAAAGTCCTGATTCTGTTTCATTAACTCCAGCGCTTTCCTCAGCTTCTTCTCGCTCTTAGGGACCCTTTGATTATACTGAGTCCACCAGGATAGTTGAGGATAATCCCCCTGTTTTAAGGCCAGCCCATTTGCTAACCTTAATTCTACCTGTAAAGCTAACTCCACACAGACGGCCCCTTGCTCTGTCCCCAGGATTAGGGTCTAAACATTTTTTGGTGATTCATTATTCTGCTTTTTATGCAGGTGGGGGAGGGGGTGAATTTCCTGGGACTAGTGGCTGCGGAGGAAATGAAGGGGGAAAATGAGGATGGGCGCTTCAGAGGGAAGAAGTACAGGTGTGACTGCCGACACCCCTGGATATCACTGACTTACACCAATCCTGTCAGAAAGCTGTGCCTGGAGGCTCGGGCCTGTCACTGTGACTGATTCCATAGTAAAGGTTTTGGAGGCTGTCACCAGAGGATTTTTAGGACTTTTACGTTAAGCTACATGGCAAGCGAGTCCTAGCCTAGCTTAGGCTACAGCAGGAAACACTGTGTCAGACAACAGCAACAACAGAATGTTGGCATACATACACACAGTAAGGCATCTGGGTGCACAGAAATCCATACTATTCGGTACCTGTGTAGGCTTATTTTTCAAAATGAATGTGGGCATTTTCATATATGTCAGTTTTGTCTTTGAGCTCATAGCTCAGAGTTCAACATTCAAAACCATTTCATTTTCTATTTCTGTCTTTAAACATATTTTCAAAGCTATATAGCTTTTGTTTCGTTTCTTGGATTTGATCAAAAAGAATTCTGTGCTTTTGTCTATGTAATATATGGGAGAAAAAAACCCACCAGAGCACAATTATTCCACTAACTTTGAATTTGTCCAATTATATTAAACACTTAAACACTTAATTTGGGGGGCTTTCCCATAAAAAGACCTTGAAAGATAATAACTAAATGTTTTGCTGAAATTAATTCATGTCATGTTTATAAAATTTCACACTAACTCAAGGCCAAGTAAGGAAAGAAGTATAGCAATGGCTTATTTCGGTTTGTCTTGTTTCTAGAGACCATTGGAGTATTTAATCGTCTATTCTGAAATTGCACTTTTCTGATCACAAGTTTTCAATGACCATCCATTTCTGTGATCTGTTGTCGTTTGTGTTTTACATTCTCTCAGAACTTACCAGCCAGGGTCTTGGGTTACCCGCAAACAGCTGGGGGATGTAATGTGTGCCTTGGAAACATGAGCTTATTGGAAACAGATAGGTGTCTCCTTACTCCCTCCTCCCCCAGCTCAAGTTTCTGTCAGCTTTCTGTGTTTCAGCTGTACTGATCAGAAGTCCATCTCCTGTCCCAAAGTAGGGAAGAAGACTCAGTTGGAGACAAGACTGCCTTGACTTTATTCTCTTGAATAAAATTGCTAACTTCGTCTCTTCTCTACTTTCTAGTATGTTCTCCTCATTACACCAGTGCTTCCTCCTTTTCTTTCTGGAGTTACCAGATACTTCAAGCTCTTGACAATTTGTTCTGTATAATTTATCAAGGAAACAAAGTATTCTCTTCCCTGGTTGCTGGGCTTCCCCTTACGGTTTTTGTTGGTTTCTGAATGGTTTTCAGTAGGTTCCATACGGATTTCTATCTCACATGCTCAAGAGGACTCCCTCCCCAGCTTTCTGAAGTCTGGGACTATGTAAACTCCGTTCATTTCATCTAAAAGGTTAGATTCATTTATTATTTAGAGGTAGGGTCTCTCTCTGGAAACTCAGCTGAACTTATGATCCTTCTGCTTCAGCTTCTGGACTTCTGGGCTTAGCACTCCTGCTTTTCCAGCACCAGACGCTGCCCAGTTTGGTAGCACAAACGCTAAACACCATCCTAGCCCTTGTGTGGTAGAAGCAGAAGGATCAGAAATTGAAGTTCAGATTTGGTTACATAGGGTGTTTGAGGCCAGCCTGAGGTACATGAGACCCTGGTTCAAAAAAAAAAACAAATCAAAAACAACCACAGCTCAGACACTTGGCAAATACTTGTTAGGGGACCAAGTTTTAAACATCATTTTGAATTTACAGTCTTCAAACACCAGTTTTTTGGACATTTTTTTGTCCCCCCTGTTTAGGGGAGCAAAAATGATAAGCACTTTTTCCTTGTGAAATAGGAACAATTGTGACAAGTGACAGTATCAATAGCAAGAAAAATCAAACTGAAATTACCATCAGAACGCATTCCTTTGACTGCCTCCCTGGCAACCATCCGCAGCCACTAACCTCTTCTTGAGACATTAAACAATCATTTCAGCCACAGTTGGTGTAACAGTCAAGAATTCTAGTGTCACCGGCACTTGATTCTCTTTCCACTTTGATAGCTCAGTCTGAATTTCTTATCACATCTTAGGATAAACCAAGGTTATCGATTTGCAATTCTGTCAAATTACACCTCATTTAGAAACTACACAACTTCTCTTGGCACCTTTCTTAACTTCCAGGAGTGGGGGATAATGCTTAGTAAGATTTTTAAAAAAAAGGTACGTGTTGTTTCCAACATACTGATAATCATGTTAAGTACTATAAGAACAATATTAGACAAAAAGTTGCTGTAATGATGACTTAGTTACTGTATATTGCTGTGAGGACACCACCATGAACAAGGCAATTTACAAAAGGAAGCACTACTTACAGTTTCAGAGGGTGTGTTCGTGATCGTCTCCGTGGGAAGCATGGCAACAGGCAGATAGGCATGGCCCTGGGGAGTAGTTGAGAGCTCTCATCTGATCTTCAAGTTGCAGGCAGGGAGAGAGGCGGGGGTAGGGCTAGGGTGGGATGGGGTGGGGGAGGAAGGGAGCTTGCACGCCTGAGGTTATTGTGGGCTTTTTTTTTTTTTTTTTTTTTTTTTTCGAGACAGGGTTTCTCTGTGTAGCTTTGGAGTCTGTCCTGGAACTAGCTCTTGGAGACCAGGCTGGCCTCGAACTCACAGAGATCCGCCTGCCTCTTCCTCCCAAGTGCTGGGATTAAAGGTGTGCATCACCAACGCCCAGCTATTGTGGGCTTTGGAAACCTCAAAGCTTACTTTCAGTGATACACCTTTTCAAGAAGGCATTACCTCCTAATCCTTCCCAAAATGGTTCCACCAACTGGAATCTAAACATTCAAATATGCAATCTTACGGGTGCCATTCTCAGTCAAACCATCACAAATGATTTAGTAATCTTGTAATTCATTTTTCATTGACTAGAAAATCCATTTAAATAAGTCTTTGGTGTCTAGCAAGCAAAAAAAAAAAAAAAGTGAGACAGATGGCCATTGTTCATTGGGTTGTAGGTTAGTATTCTAGGTAGCACGATTTATTCTTTCTCCACATTAAATGTCATTCAGAATTGTGGCCCACTGTCATTTTCCTGGCTAGGTAGCCTCTTATACAGCAGGCTGGAACTCCTATGATTTGTGAACTCCCCTGTGGTTCTTTTGTCTACCAGGTCTATTAATGAGATGTGGGGATTTCAGTTGCCACCATGACAACCAAGACGTGAGTATTGCTTGTTTCTATTTCCTAGATACGGAAATGCAGAAAGGAATGCCTTTCTCTCCAGCTGCTGTTTTAATACTAAAATTTGGAAGCTGTGGACATTTAGATGGAAATCCTGTGACCAACATGTTTACAGGATACTGCTCAGAGGCAGTACAATATGTCATAACCCACACATTAATTTGCTGCAATCTTTTCATTTAAAAAATCTTGCTTGTGCTCTGTGTTATTCTCACAAGACTATTGTTTTGCTGTCCATCTTATAAGGTGTGTGTGTGTGTGTGTGTGTGTGTGTATGTTCATGTGTGTTTGTACGTGTATGTATATATATACATTTGTGTATGTATGTGTGTTTGTGTGTGTATGTATGTGGCTGGGGATTAAACCCAGGATCTTGTGCATTCTAGGCAAGCAGTCTGTCACTGAACTACAAGTCCAGCCCTGTAACATAATTTTATTTAATATTTTCTGTTTCTATGTGTAAGATATTGTTAGATGAATGAGATATTTTGTGAAGATAAAATGTTTACATTCCCTTCTTGTATGTGTTTTCTCCTATCAGTAGTACTGTTAGCAACATTTACCATGTACTATGAATCCACAAGACCGGTATATTTTAAATTGGTATGAGAAAAAGCTCTTAGCAGATGTAGTTTATGAGATTAGCACATAACCAAGTGAAATGGATAATATGATACGGTGTGTAAAGTTGAGAGGGAAGAGATCATTTTCTCAGGATGACGAGAATTGAAGTGAAAATAAATTATATATATATTGGTTTCTCGAGACAGGGTTTCTCTGTGTAGCTTTGGAGCCTGTCCTGGAATTTGCTCAATAGACCAGGCTGGCTTCAAACTCACAGAGATCCACCTGTCTCTGCCGCCCGAGTGCTGGGATTAAAGGCGTGGGCCACCACCACCTGGCAAAGTGCAAGTACTTTGTATGTCAGAGAACACATAGTCATAAAAAATACAGAGAACAAATTCTACAAACACACACACATATACAAATAAAGGAGAACTATGTATGAACGATGTACACATTCACAAATTTAAAAGACTTAAGTAACTGTGCAACACACCAACAGTGACTGTATGCACAAAACCCATTTAAAATCGAGACATCTAAAATCCCAGCGTGAATGGTGTGTGTGTGTGTGTGTGTGTGTGTGTGTGTGTGTGTGTGTGTGTGTGTTATGAAGTTCCACCCCTATCTGAGGCAGTTGGTGGGCTCTGGAGAAGAAAGAATCTGTATTCTTCAGGGATAAGTGTAATTTCGCTATTGTGAACTTTACTTTGAAATACCTTGACCACTGCTTAGGTCACTTTGGGTAAACAGAACTCCAAACATCAGATTGCAGATTAAGTAAGAATTAAGTGTGGTATGTAATCTCTGCCAGAGGTCCTATCTTTGGATTTGGGAATAATCCAAGTTTTGTCACATTTGCAGATTTTAAGGCGGGTATACGAAGGAACCCAAAGCATGGTCAATTTCAGGATGTGCAGGGTCCCGGGTCTGAGACTGGGGAGGGGAAGGTAATAGTTACAGAAATGAGGACGCTGCAGCCAGCCGGAGGGAGAAGGATCCGCAGCGGGAGACTTTAACTGCAAGGAAACAGAGGCAGATGGGAGGGCGTAGGGCCAAGGCCATCCTCCAGGAGGCTGCAGAAGTAGCTCAAAACTGTCCTCTTTAGAGAGTGCCGCAAACTTCCCAGGAGGTTCGGGACAGCTGAGCTTGAGTCAGCAGGACCGGTCGAGCTCCTTGAGATCCCGCCGCAGCGAGAAAGCCTCAGAGCCCCGCCCACCCGTAGCTCCGCCCCCCAAGCGCGCTCCCGTCTTGAGCCCCAGGAGCACGCGCGTTATGCTCGCCCAGCCCTCAGGTGCATTCCGAGGCGGACAGGGGGCGTGGCTCCGGCGGCGCGCGCGCGCGCGGCGCTCTCCCTGCGTAGCCGTGCGGCGGGCACGCGCGTGCGCGCTCGCTGGCTCGCTGCCTCGCTCGCTCGCTCGCTCGCCAGCTCGCTCGGTCCCGCTGACCCGCGTTTCATCCCTTCACAGCATTTCTGAGCTCGGTGACTCTCACGGTCCCCGCAGAGAAGCGCTCGGCCTGGGCCTGACGGCGCTGCGGCTACGACGCCGGGGTGAGGGGACGCCGAGACCCCCGGCGCTCTAGGCCTGAGGCTCGGCCAGTCGCGTCTGCGGAGAGAGGTGACGAGGTGGCGGGGGCGGTGGGGACAGCAGGGACAGCCGAGCAGCGGGGGCCGGGAGAGGGTGTGGCGGCCGCCCGGGCCGGAGGATGCTGGTTCGCCGGGGATGCTGGCGGGGGGGGGGGAGCGCCGACCGGGACCTCGGGCCGTCGGCAGCGACATGGAGCGCTTCCATCCTCAGAGCTTCGAGAGAGCAGAAGGGAAAAAAAATAAACAAAAACAACCCCCAAACCAAACCGGAGTCATTTTTCCCTCCCGAGGGCTAAGGAGCTTCGTCCCGCTTGGGGGGCAGATTGTCTGGCGGGTCTGGTGCGGCCAGAGGACTCTGGGGTGAGAGGGAAATCCGCAGAGCTCGTGACACGGTTTGGGGACTGTAAATATCCGAATTCCCCAAACATACCGAAGATTCCCGGGCGCAGAAATGGTTCAGGGAGGAAGAAACAGCGAGGCGGATGGGGGGCAGCGAGCGGCCTTGAGGCGGGGAGAGCCGAGGGTTTCACCCCAGCTCTCCCAGGCTTGGCTCTCTTTATGTTGTAAAAGAATCAAGGCAGTCACGTCTACTTTCTGCCGAGGACATTGTAGGTTGCATGCCTGGCTCTAAGCCAGAGTGAGCATTACTTACTTCATCTTGCTCTGAGGTTTTAGATGGCACTCTAGTTGAGTAGATGTGGGAAATGGGTCTTAAAGAGGTTAAACAACTTCATTAATAAAGCCCTCGCTGGGGGCAAAAATGAGACGCTGAGATTCTACTTCAGGCGTGCCAGACTCCTTAATTCTGGTGCTCTACCCCAAAACATTTGGTTTGCCCAGAGAGCATTTTTATGTCTCACCAGACAAGACTCAATAGATGGGAACATTATTAGAACACTTTTGTGGGTATTTACCCTGAAATCAGACTTAAGAGACTTTGGTCTTTGAATTTGGGTCGTTTCATTGGATGTGTTCTTGAAAATGCAAAACTTAACATGATATTAAACATAGGGAAATCTTAAATTGGCTATAAATTTATTAATACTTTACACTCACTGTTTTTTACTTTCCAGATAATAATTTGTTCCAATAATACAAAGATGAATATCATTTTTAATATCTGCCGCTGAGTTTAATTGAAAAAGTAATTGCATAGTAGTGTAAATTGTAATCTTTATTAGTGTGAGAACTAGATTGGAAACAGTTTAAAGAGCAAACTTTAAACTTTTATACGGAATTAATATCATATATAAGAAAAACTATTAACTGACTTGCTATATGGGTGCCATTGCATCATTTTCTCCAGCAAGACATGCTGTCACAAAATTTAGATTAAACTTTATTGACATTAGTATTTTGTTTTATTATTGTCACCACTTCCAGTAAATTTTAAAGGATCAGTGAAGAAAGCATTTATGATTGATCTTCTATTAAATTTAAAGGCTTATTTTGTTCACTGAGAAGCCAGTAGTATAGTTGGGCAGAATTTTCCTTCAGTGCATTGCCGGATAAGTTAATAGCTCTTTTACAAAAATTAAATCTTAAAAGTATAGCTAAAACCAGATTGCATATAAGCTTTTGTGATTTAGAGTTCTAGGGAAAATGGAGTCTTTAGTTTAGGCTTTAATGGCACATTGTTTAAAGTGACCATGATTACAGGCAGAGATGTGGGTAAGTGGATAGAATAGTGGAGAAATTTCTTTTGACTGCTTCCGTTTTCTCACTAAAGTAGGAATCCAGATCATAGTTTGAAAGTGATGCTAGAGACAGAAGTATAGGAGGTTTGAGGACCGGGAAAGTGAATGGGCTTGTAAAGTGTGATTGACAGGCAGTGGAAGATGTCCCCTTGGGTGTAAAGGTTCAGAAAGGGATTCAAGGTGCAGAAAGGGATTCTTTGGCTGTGCACAAAATTAGTGTTTAGCTTTTGCAGAAAAGGTATTTCACAATCTGTTTCCAGTTTCTGTTTTCTAGGGCATACACCCATAACCTGCCCCATTTCAGTTTGCAGTCTGCCTCCACTCTGCTCTTTATTTTACACAAGTCCAGCTTTCCCTTAGTTTTCTCTCTGCTTAGAAATTTTGCTTGACCCTTTTCCAAACTCTTTCCCTCAACTGGGATTAGAACATTATGTTTTATTTTACTTACCTGAAGTTAGTGAGAACAATATACTTTTTTTCTTCTGTTTTTCGAAGAAATTCTTCAGAAAATGTTAGAAAAATGACCCACTTCCCCCTCTTGTTCCTGTCCCCTGTAGCTGTTAAAAGGAATTAGTCAGCCTTTTGGATAAAGAGTAAGGGAGTTAAATCTTTTATGTTTTGAAGACCAAGTAGAATCTGTCTTAGCTTAGACACACATACATGAATCAGCATGGGTGTATTCCAACAAAACTTCATATAAAGGCCCTGAAATTTGAATTTCATATTTTGACCCATCCAGAGTTTTTAATATATGATTTTTTCCCTCCAACCATTAAAAAACATGTGGATACAGGCTAGACATTTGAATCTCTGGAAGCTAATGGCCATCCAGGGCTACACAGTGAAACCTGGTCTCATCTCATCACACCCCCCCAAACCGCTCATACATTGTTAACTCTAAGATTAAGAGCAGAGCAAGGTGTGGGTTGGGCTTAGACACCATTTTCTCTTCCATCTTAGTTTTCAGACCCTTAATCTGTTTGTTAGGACTCTCAGGAAAAGGTTTGACAAAGGAATTTGTATTAAGATTATTTCGGTATTACCGTTGGTGGTGTCAGAAAAGCAAATAGAAGTAAGACTTTTTTTTTTAAATTAAGTATCTCATACTTAAACACATAAAAATGGTATTGCACTATGTTAACTAATTACTTAGTTAACTAATGAACTTAGTAAAAGGGGAGAATGAAACAGTGGTTTCATTTGTTAGCTTTGTTTGAGTTGGCCAGAAATGACCTCAAATAGTCATCTTTTGAAAGTACAGAACATATTTTCAGTTGAGAGCCTTCCCAAGACTCTTTTAAATATGCCAAGAAGGTCTCTGAATACACCTTATCAGTAAATAGCTCTGAATGTTAAGGTTGCTCAGTTTCTGTATAAGATATAATCTTACTTCATACATCATAGAAGTAAACCTGGATTTAAAAATGGGCTCTACATAATACATTTTAATTCCAAGGTGATTTTGCCTCTTATAAAATAGTATTGTTTATTCCAAAATATTTGATGCATTGCTAGCTAAAATGCTTGAGAGAGGTGATGGTAATATTAGATAAGTTAGAGATTTTTTTTAATGGGTCTCTTAAGAAAAACACTTTTTAAACAGACAGTAAAATACAGGATTCCCTTACATGAAAAAAAAATCTCTAAACAATTTGTCATTTAATAAACAGTCTAGATTCAGTGAGATGGTATAGTGGGTGAATGCACTTGTCCCCATGCCTGAAAATCTTGAGTTCAGTTCTCCAAACCAGTAAGTAAGGAGTTTCTCTCTGTCCTGCCAACCAGCTCCCAAATAATGACACAGAGATCTCTAATTATGAAAGCTTGGCCTATAGCTTAGACTTGTTTCTAACTAGCTCTTATAACTTAAATGAACCCATTTATATTAATCTACATTCTGTCACTTGGCATTAACTCTCTTCCATCTTAAGCTTCCTGTTTAATCTCCATTTCTCCTGGTGTCTCCTGTGCACCCAGATTCTCCTCCTCTTCCTTTCTCTCCCTGGAAATCCTGCCTATACCTCCTGCCTAGCTGTTGGCTGTTCAGCTTTTTATCACAATAAAAACATCTTTACACAGTGTACACATATTCTACAACACCCACATAGTGGAAGAATATAACCAACTCCCAACACACACAGTAAATAAATAGTTTCCTAATTTTTTAAAAGATTTATGTATTTATTATGTTTAAAATAATCTGGCTCCATGTATGCCTGCACGCCAGAAGAGGGCACAAGATCTCATTACAGATAGTTGTGAGCCATCTGTTGCTGGGAATTGAACTCAGGACCTCTGGAAGAGTAGTCAGTGTTCTTAACCACTGAGCCATCTCTCCAGCCCCAGTTTCCTAATTTTTAACTTATTTTCTGGTATTTGGCATGTGTAATGCTTTATTTTTAAGTCAATTACTTATATGGTAGAAAAGAAAAGACTAATTTAGTAGACTTTCAGATTTTCTTTTTATAGTTGTCACACTAGAGTTTAGTCAAGTTTTACTACTTAGATGGATAGAAGCTCAAAAATATTGAAATGAAATATTTTCCACACAATTAGACCTGCTTTTCAATAAAAAATCTTAACTATGACCAGCCATCATACTGATTACATCAGTATTCCTATGTAACAGATTTTATACTTCTTTCCCTTGTTTGTTTTTTTTATCATTATCCATTCTGGTGGATTTTCACGATTCAGCCTTACTTATAGTTTACCAGTTTGTCTTTAGAAGTTGTTGACACTATATAGGAGTTCTGTTTCTGCTAATTTTTTTAATCACCCTGTTGTTCTTCCATGAATATGGCATTCTTTATTATTCTCTTGTGTCTATTAGTTCTACTACTTTTATATAAAATGGCAACAAATATTTATAATTAATAAATGTTGCCTTGTACCAGGATTTCAGTTTTACATGTACCAATTCATTTAGTTATTTTGAGAACTCCAAATAGGTATTCTAATTGTTTTACAAAAGACAAGTAGAGACAAAAATCTTAAATAACTTGCCTAGGATCTCAGAGCTGTGAAATGATGGAGGCAGGATTTATGCTGGCTGGCTTGATTACAAGGGTCATATTCTTAACCACTATGCTATACTATTTCAAGTGTTAGTAATAATTGTATTTGTTGATTTGGTGCCTATGTTGTGTTGCTTAACATTCTTTTGGCACTTGGCCCAAGGAAGAAAAATCAAATTTGAGCATAATAAGAATTTCCCATTAGGTGGAAACTTAACAGTAGAAAGTTACATTTTCATAAATGTCTTTAAGGTAAATTCAGTTCCTATGACTTTTGGGAGGCAGAGGCAGGTGGATCTCTGAGCCTGGTCTATAGGGTGAGTTTCAGGACATCCAGGGCCACACAGAGAAACCCTTTCTTGAAAGAAACAAAAAATTAAACAAAACAAACAAAAATTTTAAATTGCTAGAAGAAAATGTAATGAATGCCACTTGGGGTAGTTGTAGTGGAGAAAATGGAAATGGTGTTGTATTTGTTGGGTTCATGGTTGGAAAGTAGAATTTAGGGGTTTTTATTTTGTTTATGTAATGTTATTTTTAAAAGACATAAGGTCTCTTTCTGTAGCCCTGGCTGACCTGGAACTCATAGTGTAGACCAGACTGGCCTCCAACTCACAGAGACCCACCCCCCTCTGCTGGGATTAAAGACATGCTCCACTGTACCCAGTCTGGATTTAGTTTTGTTTTAAAAAGTTCTCACAAGATATGAAGTGGATAATTAGGTTTGTGAACTTCAGACAAGAGAGACTCAAATTTGAATTCAAGTGACAGTTCAAAGTAGAAATATGAATCCAGCTATTCTGTGGAGGATTTGATATCTAAAATGGAATGTTAAACATACAATTTGATAATTAATAATTTAGTGATATTTACTAAGTTGCTTTTTGGCAGAAAACTTGGGTATATTCATGTTGAGTTGATTGATGTTTCTTTTTGTTTTGTAGTAAATTACCTTTGAATTACTATGCTTTTTCTTTTTTTTTCTTTTTCTTTTCTTTGGCTTACATGTGATTACCAGTGTACTCTTGATTGCTTTTTTTTTGCACTGTTTCTAATTTCTTTTAATAGTTTTATAATGATGTTTTTTCCTTGCATAAGTAATTATATATCAGTGACAAAGTGGAAAAGCAAAGTAAAAGTTGTAATTTCTTTGTTAATTAGAAAGTTCTAGTCTAATCATTTTTCTCTGCACATAAAAAGGATAGTCATTTAAGTTAACTTTTAATAATAAACATCTATTAAGGAGAAGACTAACTGCTTCTAAAAAGTTGTTTGCTTCTTTATCTGAAGTGGAGAGAGACAGAACTTGGAACAAACTGTCTTTGTTTTGGACTCACATCAGTGGCCTCTCTTAGGTAGGTTTATATAAAACAAGACAGCACCAGCTGCTTTGAAAGGTTTAACAAGACCTTGGGTTTTGTTTGTTTGTTTTTGCTTTTTTTTAAATCTTTTGCAATTTCAAAAATAGATATGCTATACTTTAATCATATTCTGCCCATTGTCTTCTCTTAGTTCCTTGCCCTTCCATCAAACAACTTCCTAATAAGACTCCCCACTTATCTTTTTAAATGGAAACAAAAAAATTAAATGCCCCTTTGTATTTAGAGTTGCTTGCATGCACATGGGTGGGTGGATGGAGGCTTATTTACTTTAGTAACGAAAACTGACCAATGGACACATCACTGAAGAACATATGACCCTCTCCCACAAAGGCTGATAGCCACACTAGTTTATGGGCATAACCATAGTTATTTAGAAGGTAGTTTACAACGCACATCATGTCCATTTAGCAAAACAACTGTAGTATTTTCCCACTGGGGCCTATGATGATTTCCCTAGGCATGGGCGTTGTTTGATGGGTTTGCAGTATCAGGAGTAAATTCCCTCCCTTAAATTCCCTTCCATGTCATGGGTTTCAGATCCGTTAGAAAGTGATTGGTTATTTCTGGAACAAACTTACCACTGTGCACCAGTTACAATATGGAACCCCTTGTTTGGCTAGTTGTTAGTCTGCAGCTGAGTGATTTTATTGACAGTTTTACCCCAGCTCTGTGAGTGCTAACTATCAGGGAGGGGCTTCCACTCTAGTTTCAAATTTATTTCTCTGTGTCTCCCAGATTGCTAGCTACTTTGAGGTTTTTGTCACAAATTTCAAAATTTGTGTGTAGGAACTTTAGTCCTTCAAATTTTAGCCAGACTCCTGTCTTTCAGCAAAACCCATTTGCTGTTATGTGCACCAGACTGACACTAAATAGAGCATTCCTTCCCATGTTTGAGAGTTTTCTGAAACTAGCAAAATCTACAATAAGAGCAAAGGTAGATAACATGCAAGCATGTAACTTTCTCAGTGTCTAGTTTTATCTTTGTCTTCTGTTATCTAGACTTTAATTCCTGTTCCTGTTTTGTCACTTTAGCATTGATTCTTAGTCCAATTTTAAAATTATTTATTCAATTTATTTTAAATAAATTCTGCTGTATGATTATAGCTGTGTAAAATAAGAACTTTTTAGGTGGGTGTGGTGGTGGTGGGGTCATCTACCACTCCGTAAGTAACCTTTTACACACTTTTTTTTTTCTTTTGCTTAATAAACTGGACTTGTTTGATTCTTTGGTCTGTCAGTGGCATAACAGTTTGAAGGCAGATGCTGCTTTTGTGGTTTCTGGTGAAATTCATGCAATACTGTCATTTTGACAATGGGATATATTGGCCATTTGCCAAGTAATTTGTGGTTGTTTAAGACATTGAGCTTTTTCTTAATCTTGTGGATATGCTGATACTTTCTTTTAGTTGGTTGTGAAGGTTTTTAGGTTTTGGCTGTAAGTTTTTTCCAACATTCTCTGAACTATTTGCATCTTCAGTTGAATTTTCAAAAGGTTTGTCATGTGTATGCTGCCTGGTGACCAGTCTGGATTTGGTTAGTGGTGTGTCTGCTAGTTTGGTTTCTCCAGTCTTTATTAACATTCATAGGATGAGATCCATATAATCCTAGTTTGGGAATTAATATAAGAGGCAATAAAAACTTCATTTTTGGCATGTGTGTGTGCATTTCAGAGCTCCCCTTGTTATTTGACCTCCATATTTTCTCTTCTCCCCTGTCTGCTCTTTTGGTCCCCTAGTGAGAAAGTTTCACTGTGTCACTTAACTTCTGCAGCAGTAACTACTGTTCAGGACCCAGTGGTAGAAGAGTGATGTAAAAGAACAGTGGGGAAGAAAAGAAAAGGAATCCACCCAGTCTTCTGGAGAGGGAGTTTCCCTTCCTCAGAGTTTTGCAGCATTAGGCTTTCATTACTATAGTCTGATAATGTGCCACCAAAGGGATTTTTCAGGATAAGGACACGGAAAGGAATTTGATCAATAAAAACAAAATTTCCACATCTTCTGAGTATTAAGACTAACTTTTCTTCAAGTCAGAATTGTAAATTAACTTCTGAAGCCGTCTCTGTCTTGGTGCTCAGTTCTCATGTGCTCAGTTTGAGTGTACCAAAGGAGAAAAAGTAGTAAGCTCATTGCTGGTTTGGGGATGATTAAAATTTTGATGTTTCCCTGTTTCATATGTTGTTATATATTGTGTAGAGCTGTCAGATTACTCTTTCATGCATTCTGTACAAGTAGGAGAGCTTGCAGTATACTTAACTTTATTTTACCTGGGAATGAAAAATATCTGTATGTTGCCATTAAATATCATATTGCTTTACTGGATAGTCAAGTTTTTTTTTTTTTTTTTGTTTTTTTTCCTTTTAGTAAGCTGACCCAGAAAACATGGCAACTGCAATTAGGGAAGTGGGAGTTTGGAGACAGACTAGAACACTTCTACTGAAAAATTACCTCGTTAAATGCAGGACTAAAAAAAGTAGTGTTCAGGTAAGTTAAAAATACTCATTATTGTGCCTTTTTATGGTTTGTTTTGCTTTGATGTGTTCTATTTTAAGATAATGTTTCTGAATACATTTTCATTATAATTTTATTTCCTTCAGTTTGTTTATAAAATATGAGCATATTGTATTGTTTATGATAGCAAGAAAAAAAAAAGGAATGAACCAATGCTCCTAAATGTATTAATGATTACTCGATTCAGTTAACTTCTAACATCAGCATGTGATTCTGAATTTTAGGTATACATTTTCTCCCCCGTTGATGAAGTAATGTTCCACAGATAACTTTTTGGAACAGAGTATTACACAATTTTATACCCCACATATTTCCACCTTAAGGTTTCTGCATTAACTTGCCAAAGAATACTAAACCTATGTCACAAGAGTTGTACCCTAGTATGTAGTGCTTTTGGTAAAAGAATGAAGTCTAGCTAGCAAATTGGCAATAATTTCAAGTATGGGCTATCTTCTGAAACTAGCAAAAGTAGGCTCATGCCTAGTAAAGCAGGCCATAAACTAATCAAGTGTAATTTTACTCGTAGTTTAGATATTAATAAGGTACTATTTTTAATTCAGAACCAAAGAGTTTTTATTTACTCATTTACTTATTTTTCTTTTTTCCAAGTTCATTTCATTTTAGTGATAATCCTTGTAAGGATTTGTTTGCAGGTTACTTTAGGATTTTATGAGTAAACATAGTAGGTATTAAATAAGTACTCTTAAGACATTTGAACATTATCTTTATGCCACTTTACTATATACTTGAGTATTAAAACATTTCTGTAGAACTGAATGCATATTGAAAATGATCAGCTATGTTTTGGGGTTTGGTAGGATGCTCAACATAGTTATCCTTTTAGGATAGGATTGTTTTTACTTTCTCTACAAACGAGAGGACAATTTCTTGCTAATTTCCTTAGTATTACCTATGTATTTGCATAGAAATCTTCATTTTTTGCCACCATCCTTATACTTTGTAATAACTATGTTTCTTTTATTGTAGGAAATTCTTTTTCCCCTGTTTTTTTTATTTTGGCTAATATTAATTAGCATGATGCATCCAAATAAGAAATACGAAGAAGTATCTGATATAGAACTTAGCCCCATGGACAAATCTAGCCTTTCTAACCTTATTCTTGGATATACCCCTGTGAATAATACTACAAGCAGCATCATGCAGAGAGTATCTACTGATCATCTTCCTGATGGTATTGTAATCTTTTTAAAGAAGATTTATTTTTATTTATGCCTATGTTGTATGCATTTGTGTGAATGTGTATACATGTGTGTGCAGGTGTCCATGAACACTAGAAGAGCCCTTAAGATTCCTTGGAGCTAGAGTTACAGCAATCCAGTTAATTAGCTAGGTATCATGTGTGAGAATATTAAAATTTGGAGAGTTAAGTCACTAATGTGAACTTACACAGCTAATGGATAATGAAGCCAAGTACCAGTTCTAGGTTCCTTCACAACAAATTCTGGATCTTCTGTAGTGAAGTTAACTTATTGCAAACAATAAGAGAAAATATTTTAAAAATTTGTTCAACTTACGTGATAGAATGGTGACAATGTTTTCTCCATTTAGCTTCTAAAGAGGAATAAACAGTATTAGGCATAAATGTTGATTTTTATTCAAAGAAGACTTTGTAGAGTTTTAGCATGGTTGCTAACATAGATGCTCATCTGTGGGTCATGGGCTGCATGTAGTTGAGGTGGAAGAGAACTATGGATATGGCTCAACACAAAATTACTTGAAACAGTAGATTTGTTTTCTAACTTGGTCGCATGATTCTTTAGCATGAACCTTGTAGATGATTATGTTGTATCACAATGTCAAAGAGCTTGACATGCCTAGAAACATTTTCTTTATAGAAACAAATATTTAAAAGTAAAACTTCAATTATTAGGAATTATTTTACCATGAAACAGGTAATTGAACTGCATTATTATTTTTATAATTTTATTTCTGTCAGAAGTCTTACAGACTTTAAAAAGGATAGGTAGCATGTTCAAGGGCCTAGGTTTTTTTTCAGTACCAAAACCAAACAGACTTAAAAGTGGGGATGATATAAAAACCATTCAGTATTAGAATATAGAATTAGAATGTATTACAACATATTGAAATTTTCAAATAATGGATTTTGATGGAATATTCTGAATATTGTTTCATATTATACTGTATCATAGATCACAACTTACTGTCTGTAAAATAATACTGCTGATCATTTTATGTTATTGTTTTCTTTGCAGTTACCTTCATTTTCTAAGAAATTAGTGACTAAGACAATAGTACTTAAAATATTTCATTCATCAAATATAACATGGATCTACTGTACTACAGTAAGTTGTTGCAGTTTCTGATTTAATTACATATGTCCTAATATTTTACAGTTATAATTACTGAAGAATATGCAAATGAGAAAGAAATGCTAGCATCCAGTCTTTCTAAGTCAAGCAACTTTGTAGGTGTGGTTTTCAAAGACATCATGTCCTATGAACTTCGTTTTTTTCCTGATATGATTCCAGTGTCTTCTATTTACATGGATTCAAGAGGTAAGTAATTTTATATGTAATCATTGAACTCAGTGTTAAGTGCATTTCTTTATAATCAAAATAAGGTGGTGTCTAGTATCATCATTTTCAACTGAACTCATTTGTTCAGGTAGGAAAGCTATCATGTGCAGCATAAAAAATTTAGATATGAGGTCAGGTATGTGGCACCTGCCTTTACTCCTAGGCTAATTCCAGGCCAGCTGGGGTACATAATGAGACCCTGTATCCAGAAATAAAAATTGTGTATGTACATTGTCCCAAATACTATCTACACTAAATTTATGCTATATAAAATCACTTTAATCTTCATTTTAATTTTAATACACTTATGTAAATGTTATTTACATTAAAAAACAAAATTGTGGTCTAGAGAGATGGCTCAGAGGTTAAGATCACTGACTATTCTTCCAGAGGTCCTGAGTTCAATTCCCAGCAACCACATGGTGGCTCACAACCATCTGTTATGAGATCTGCTGCCCTCTTCTGGTATGCAGATATACATGGAAGCAGAATGTTGTATGCATAATAAATAAATAAAAAATCTAAAAAAAAAAACCCAAAATTGTATCTTTCATTGTATGAGTTTCTAAATATATAATTTTTCCTTCATGTAATAGTTTTCACTGTGGTATGATATAAATGTTTAAAATCTCAAGGTCTCCTACCAATAAAATTTCTTAGTTTACATTTGAAACAGAGAACTGCCTTCAGTTGTTTAAACCCATGAAAAGATAATATCAACTCTGTTTATCGTACAATATTAAGTTCACTGTAAGTATGGAAAGTTTTTCCTTTGTCCCAAAAGCTTGTTTGGAAAATTCTTATTTCTCTTTTTATGAATTTGGACCTACCCATGTGTCAGAGATAAATCTGCATTATAGAATGATTTACCTTAAAACATAAAAGTGACTTTTTTGTATTATTTTGTGTTTATGAGTATTTTGCCTGTTCATATGTGTGTGTATCATGTGCATGCCTGGTGCTCACAGAGGTCAGGAGAGGGTTTTGGATCCCTTGGAACGGGATTTTCATGTGGTTGTGAGCCATCTGCTGAGAATTGAACATGGGTCCTCAAGAGCAACCAGTGTCTGTCCATCCATCCTTCCTTCCTTTTTTCTATTCTTCCTTCCTTCCTCCCTCTCTCCCCCTCCCTCCATCCTGTGTTATTTATTTACTTATTTCTTACTTAAAACAATTTTAGATTTAAATATATTTTGACTGTATTTTTTCCTCTCCCAAGTTTTTCCAGATCCTTTCTTCCTCCCTGCTCACCCAACTTTAAGTTATTTGTTAAAAGAATCAAAAACCCAATACAACACAAAACGCTTAAAATTTAGAAAACAAAATATATCACCCAAAAGGGAAAACAAAGTGAAAAACCAAAACTGTAACCAAATAAAAGCACACACAAAAGACCTGTGAAGTCCATTTTTGCTGGTCAACTACTGAACATGAGATCTTCCCCGGAGTAGTTGTTATACCCAGTGTTATTCCCTTGGAGAAAACTGATTTTCTGTCTCCCAGCATGTGCAAATGGCAGTTCCATTGTTAACCTATACCCTAGTGGCAAACTTTACATTCATTCACTCATCTTTTTTTAGAAATATAACAAACTAAAATAAAATCTAAGATAAAACAAAAACTATCACATCAAAATCAGACAAGACAGACCTACAGAAGGAAAAGATCCCAGGAGAGGGCACAGTAATCAGAGACCCATTCATTTGTACACTCAGGGATCCCATAAAAACCACTAGACTGGAAGCCATAATGTTAAGTGTGCGGACTCCTCTGCATGCCTCTTCAGTCTCAGTGAGTTCATGTGAATGAGCTTTACTCATGTTGTTTTAGAGAGCGTGTCTGTGTGTGTGTGTGTTTGTGTGTGTGTCTGTGTCCTCCATCTCCTTTGGCTCTTAAATTCTTTTTTTTCTTCTCTTCCTTGGGGTTCCCTGAGCTTAGAGAGGAGGGATTTGGTAAAGACATTCCAGTTAGGGCTGAGCTTTCAAAGATTCTCACTCTGTGTAATGTCTGGATGTGGGTCTCTGTATTCGTTCCCATTTGCTGTAGGAGGATGCTTCTCTGATGATGGTTGAACAAGGCACAGATCTATGAGTATAACACAATATCATTAATAGTAAATTTGTCACTACATTTTTTCCTACCTTTTTTTTTTTTTAAGACCTGTATAATTTGGTTTTGTCCTAGGTCCCTGGGCTAGCTAGTCTCTGGTTCTTGATTACCCAAGCAGTATTGGTTATGGATTCTGTCTCCTAGAGTGGGCTTTAAGTCAGATCAGGAATTAGTTGGTTACTCTTACAAACTGTGCCACCATTTCCTTGGCATATCTTGTAGGTAGTACACTATTGTAGACTAAGGGGTGTGGCTGGCTTGCTGTTTATTTTCTCTTTTGATATCATATAGAGTGCCTTCCTGTAATAAATACCCTGTAATATAGGGGTGAATGCTCTATATAGGCACCAGTTTGACATCTCCATGTTCAGTGAGTTGTTTAGGTATTGTCTTCAAAAATGGGGCCTTGTTATCAGTTTGTAGAGAGAAACCTATTGTTTTGGCAACAGTCTGGTTTGTTTGAGGATTCCTGTTTTTTTTGTTGGCTTTTGGCCAACAGCTCAATTAGATATAGCCCAAACCTGGTACTGGAAACTTTGTTTGGTGACAAGAGATGGATAGTTAGGTCTCTGTCTATCCCATTATTTGACATTTTCATTTGGATCACCTTTCTCTCTCTCTTTTTTTTTTGAGTTAAAAGGGAATATGTTTTTACTAATTCAAGCAAATAAATTGGTCACATGGTATGTAGTTCCACTGAAGTTAATAAGAAGCAAATTCTATAACATAATAAATGAAATCTAAAACAATATTGTCTAAAAGAACATCATAAAGCTCTTACTAAAATGAATTTTAACTTAAATTGGCTCTGAAAAAAATAAAATCATTAAGTGATAATTTTTATTACATCTGGTTTACAAATTGTGTAGTTTATACAAACTGAAACTCCAAGAAACATTTTTACTAATATATTCATACTAAGGTATATATATATATATATATATATATATATATATATATATATAAATGTCCTATATATGAAAAAGTTCAATGTTGTGCACGACATGATTTTTAATAAAGTTCCTGTTTATAGGTTTAAAAAAACTCTTAAAAACAAAGTTGAAATGTGTGTCTAATCAATGACTTTATGACATTAATGGAATTTCAACACAAAACAAAAGGAAAAATTGTCATGGATATCATAAAAAGCAAAGAATTAAAGAGATGTATTCCTCAGAACTACATCATCAGCAGTTAATGATAAATGATAATAAGCATGTCAGCCTCTTTACTACTACAGGCTTTGTTGGATCACCTTTCTATGTGTATGTATTTTAGGAGGATTCTATTGTATTAGGTTTCCATACTAACCTTCAAATACCCCTTAATTTTACCCATACTTCCTCTCTCATCTCCTCCCCTTTCCATTCCTACTTGATCTTCCATTCCAGAACCCCCCATCAATATATCCATAAAATCAATTCTATTTCTCTTTCCTAATGAGCTCTATCTGTTCCTCTAGTTTGTTACTCTATACATATCCTCTGTGGTTCTATGGATTGTAGCTTGGTTATTATTGACTCCAGAGCTAATATCCATATATAAGTGAATACATTCCATATTTGTCTTTCTGGGTCTGGGATACCTCACGGAGGATAATTTTTCTAGTTCCAGCCATTTGCCTGCAAATTTTATGATGCCATTTTTTTTAACTGCTGAGTAATATTCTTATGTAAATGTACCACATGAACATGGTTGAACAAGTGTCTCTGTGGTAGGATGTTGCATCCTTTGGGTACATGCCCAAGAGTAGTATAGTTGAAACTTTGAGGTAGATTGATTCCCATCTTTCCGATGAACAGCCACACTGATTTCTGTAGTGGCAGCCAGTGTTTGTAACCACTGAGCCATCTCTCCAGCCCTAGAACAGTGACTTAAATAATTGTGTTTATAATGAATTTACATCTTTATTCATTTACCACTTCGTATCTATTTGTTTTATTTTATGTGGTATATGTGATTATGTGTTGTTATGTGTGTGACTGAATGTAAATTCCACTGCATCTGAGTTGGAGGCTAGAGAACAACTTTTGAAAGTTGATTTTCTTCTATCTTGTTGAGGCATGGTCTCTCCTGTGGTTTCTACTACCCTGTACTTCAGGCTGGCTGGCCTATGACCTTCTTGAGTTGTTCTTTTGTCCCTGTCTATCATCTCACACAAGAATGCTTGGGTCACACATATAAACCTCTACTCCTGGCTTGTGGGACAGGTGATTTTACCTACTGACCCATCTTGCAAGCCTCTAATATGTGTAATTTTGTCTGAGCATTCAAACAAATAGGAATCTTACAGATACTTGTCTTTGAATGGTAGTGGCATGTTCTCCTTAGTCCTGTAGAGAGTGATTGATTGTGCTACTTTGGTAACCTTCCATGTGTTATTTTCAGAAGAAAGCACTTACAGTATTGTACAGAATCTTACATCTCATATTTTTCTCCCTATAGCTGGTTGTTCAAAGTCATGTGATGCTGCTCAATACTGGTCCTCAGGGTTTACAGTTTTACAGGCATCAATTGATGCTGCCATTATACAGGTAAATGTAACAAAGGAAGAAAATCTAACCACATTTTAATAATTATTCCTTAATTCTTTAAAGTTGGATTTGGTTAAGTTACTTAAAAAATATATAATACATAACATAATCATTTAAGAAAAAAGATAAAATGGAAATCATATTTTCTAATTTAATATTTTTTGAAGCCTACTTTTATTGTATAGTTTTATGAATATTATTCAACATACTGTCTATCAGTATTACATATCTATTGATTATAGGTAATATTCTGAGATATTACTGTATTATAAAGGATCTGAACTTTTAGACCTTTCCCTTGAATACAAATAAGTTAAAGAAATACAATAAGTTAATTGTGGTGCTAGATTTTATTTTCTATTCAACATTTATTCCTAATTTATTAAAACAACACTTCTAAGTTATGTTCTCATATAAATTTATTTAATGTTTACCAACCCTCTGAGACTGAAACTGAAATAAAGTGATATCAAGTGACTACAGGACTCTGAATTACTGGCAGAGGATCAGATTATGATCTTTTGATTCCTATATCTGCTTTAGTGCAGTTCTGCCTCTCAGATGGTGTATAAATTCTTAAATCCGGTTCTAAATGTATGGCCTCATTCAACATTTCACACTTTAGAAAAACTAGCCTTAGATTTTATGCCTTAGGCTGGAACTATTAGAATTACATATCACATTTCTCCATTTCCCCTAGGATCTGTGGGGTTTTTCCTATTTGCTTTTTCGAGTTGAAATTTACTATAAAATATTTTAATGTAAAATGCATATAAGCAGTCTTCTCCACCAAACTGTACATTCAGAGTATGCATGAATGGTTATAGAAATGGAGTCTGTAAACAACAGTCCTGTGTCTTCCAGCTGTTAAACTGCTAGGTACTATACTGACTGTAATAGTAATACTTTTTCTGACAGGATGCTTGTAAGAACCAAATAAGATGATGTGTGTAGAATTGTATTAAAAATTATCGCAACTTGTAGGGTATGATTGTATTAGGGTTTGTGGTACTGTGTTACTTCAGTTGTACTGTACAGATAAAGTGTGAAATATTAAATGTGTCTCTATGATGTCTTTTAGTCAGACATTAGCAGTCACAAGCTTAGACCACTGTGAGTAGTGCAGAGTTGTGGTTTAGGCACTCATTTGAATATTAGAAGTGTCAATTGGCAAATATTTTTGTTACATAATTCTGTATATATGTCTTATGTATATCAGTTTTAAAGCACTAAGAAAACATGCTCTTTAAACAAAGAGCTTTTTTGAATATAGCCATAGGACTGGTGGCTATTAGTCATTCCTATAAGCCTCAGTGGTGAAGAAGCAAGCATATTCCTCTTATGTCTTTAATCTGCTTAATGTAGTAGCACAATCATATTTTATTGGATGGATTAATAAAAATGTATTCCTTATTTAATCTGCAAACTTTTAATTTCCAGAATGAATTAAAAGCAGATTATATCATGGAATTATGGTCACTCACTTTATTTCAAGAGTGTGTCTTTTTGAATACTTTATTTGCATGAGGTTACTTACTAATTTTAGGTAATAATCACATTTTATTAAGAGCTATTGTCAGAACTAAATTAATGTATTTACATTTTCTAATTATAGTTGAAGACCAATGTTTCTCTGTGGAAGGAGCTGGAGTCAACTAAAGCTGTTATCATGGGAGAAACTGCTGTTCTAGAAATAGACACTTTTCCCCGAGGAGTCATTTTAATATATCTAGTTATAGCATTTTCACCTTTTGGATACTTTTTGGCAATTCACATTGTAGCAGAAAAAGAAAAAAAGTTAAAGGAATTTTTAAAGATAATGGGACTTCATGACACTGCTTTTTGGTATGTTTAACAGTTTATTAAAATAGTTAACAATTGAATTGGATGTACAGATCTTCAGCAGTATAGTTTATCTGATTTGATGGAGTGCTGATCCTGGTTCCTTATGTTTCCATTTTTCTTAGAATTTGAGACCAGCCAATTAGTTGCTTGTTTTACCACAGGGAAGAGCAATATGGGAAGTTTGTGTTGACAATACATTTAAATTTATTTCACATTCTGTTTGAACCCATGAGGCATGTAACATGCATATCATCATATCATTGCACTGATGATATACAATCTTAAAAACTAAAAATTGACTATTAATGTCCTTCGTGATGTTACAGCATATACATAACATTGAAATTTAGTTACAAAGATCAGGGTCTGCTCATGTAGTTCCCAGTCTATTTTCCCCATTTGCAAACTTCAGTAGAGTAAGATGAGGAACATATCAGTAATTTATAGAGACACGATGGAGAAAAAGTTCCCATAGGTGAACGTTAATGTATTTGTATTTTTACACAGTGCTAATTCTATGGAGGCATGAATATTTATAGATAGCTAAGTACGTTTTCCCCCTTTCTACTGTGTAATAAGACACTTTGTTGATAAGCTGGCTGGTTTGTGCCTAGCTATAATGCTAGCTAACACTTGAGAAATTAAGTCAGGAAGGTCTTGAATCTGAGACTATCCTAGGCTACATTGCCAGATGCTGTTTCAAACAAAAACTGGTTTCTTTCAGCTCACTTAGGAGAAAGGTTAGTACTGTGTAAGTTGCTGTTAAAAGATGCACTTTTAATTTTTTTGGCTTATTGTAACAATTATAAAACTTGTATTATGTCTTACCATTTTTTGCATTTTAAATTTTATCTTTATTCCTTATGTATTTTTTTTTTTTGCTTGCATGCTTGTGTACCATGTACATGCAGTATCTGCAGAAGACAAAAGAGAGAATTGGATTCCCTGGAACTGGAGTTACAGATGGTTGTTGTTAGCCTCTGTGTCAGTGCTAGGAATCAAACTCAGGTCATCTGCAAGAGCAACAAGCAGTCTTCACCACTGAGCAGTCTCTTCAGCCCCATACTGTTTTTTTTTTTTTTTTTGAGAGAGGGTCTCCCCAAGTAACTCTGGCAGTCTTGGAACTTCCTAGGTAGACCAGGCTTGCCTTCAACTCAAAGGGATTTGTCTCTGCCTCCTGGGTGCTAGGACTAAAGGTGTGTGTGACCACACCTGCCTTCTTTTTTCAAATGTTCTAGAAATATCTCTTAAGAAGCAATGTATTACTATTTTTGTATTGAAATTGCTTGATGAGTTTAGCTGTAAGTGGTAAGTATGTATAAACTGAATTAAATGTTTAAATTTGATGTCTTTAAAATGTTTTTTAATGCTAATGGGAAAAGAAATAAAATGTGAAATTTAATACTATAATAATTCCATCAAGCTCTGATCTGAGGGAAAATTTTGAGTAAAAATAGTGACTCTAGTTGATCTTATTGATCAGCAAGCTCACATAATGCATGATAATATGCCATTAATTGGTAAGGACTTTTGTGTTTTTGATAACCAAACCAGAGGGGGCTTAATAATAGTTCATTTCTTAAAAAATTATATTCACTTACTAAATTCTTACAGTTTAAGAGAATCAGAGATACTGATAGGACTTTTGGGAGTATTAGCTTTAGTCATGCATTGCTATCAAGTTTTCATGCTTTTTGATGCTGAGAGATAGCATTTTATCTCTATATCAATTACATTCACCTGTGACTTGATTAATACTTTATTCTGTATTACTTAACAGTATTAATTTTCAGTATATGAGCACATGCAAATAAATTCATTTAAAGAATAAAATGACTAAAACAAATGTGAAGTTTAAAGTGATTTTTATTCACTGCTGAAATGTGTTCATTTGACTATAAATGTATTTGCGCTTTCGTTGTAGGCTTTCCTGGGTTCTTCTGTATACAAGCTTGATTTTTCTTATGTCACTTCTTATGGCAGTCATTGCAACAGCATCTTCCTTATTCCCTCAGAGTAGCAGCATTGTGATTTTTCTACTATTCTTCCTTTATGGATTATCATCTGTGAGTATTTTAACCCGAAATATCAAAGTAACTTGGTTATGTAGTTACCATCTTTTTCTTTGGTTAACTTAGTCAGTTTTACATTAAAGATATTTTCAGTAAGTTATAGATAAATAAATAGTAAATGGTGTAGTATTGTTTTTTAGTTGCTTGTTTGATTTTTCGAGACAAGGTTTCTCTGTAGCTTTGGAGCCTGTCCTAAAACTTGCTTTGTAGACCAGACTGGCCTTGAACTCACAGAGATCCACCTGCCTCTGCCTCCCAAGTGCTGGGATTAAAGGCATCTGCCACCACCACCCGGCATGATGTAATATAGTATTACAATGCTTTTAGAAAAATTATAATCTCATGTTCAAATCTAACTTGTTTTCGAGTATTCTATTTTACATGTAGTACTTCTGATACTGTATTTATATAGTCAGTAGAAGTTTGCACACTGCTGTATTTTTTCCCCTTTCATGGTACCTTGACTTTTTCACGTTAATTTATATTATAGGACAATTAATTTTAAAGGTTTTTAAAAAATGTAGTTCTTTCGTAGTCTTTATATTCATTTTGTATACTGACTGACGAATATAATGACTGACCTTTGCTTTAAATGATTCCAATTTTCATTACAATTGATTTATGTGCCCATCTGTATATTGTTAAATAATTTTACTACCATTTTCATTCTTTAAAATAATAAATTATAAATAACTCTTATTTCTAGTATAATGACCTAATATATAGTTTTTCACACTCAGTTTAAAATATAGGTTCTTTGTTTAGAAGCTTACTGGGAGTTTGGGGTGATGACCCAGTAGGTAAAGTGCTTGCCTGATAAAGATAAGGACCTGAGTTTAGATCTCCAGCACCCACATAAAGTCTGGGTGCAGGTGTGTGTCTCTGAAACCCCAGTGTCAGCTTAGAAACAGGTGGGTCCCTGAGCTAGCTATCCAACACATAGCTCCCTTTGAATGCTATTGTATAGATGTGGTTATATTTACCTACAATTCAGATAAAATATAGGCATTAATATTTGTCAATTTAAAATTTTTAATGTGTATCACTTTTGGGAATACAAAGCATCTTCCTGTAACATTTAGAAATTACATTTAACAGCTGTAGTTTCTCATGAATGCAACTTTCTTTCACAAAATGTTAATGCTGCTTTTGTGTCAGTGTATATGAGTTACACATTAACCTTAACATTTATGCTTTTTTAGGTGTTTTTTGCTTTAATGCTGACACCTCTTTTTAAAAAATCAAAACATGTGGGAGCAGTTGAGTTTTTTGTCACTGTGGCGTTTGGATTTGTTGGCCTTTTGATAGTCCTCATGGAAAACTTCCCCAAATCACTAGTGTGGCTCTTCAGTCCTTTCTGTCAGTGTACCTTTCTGATTGGTATTGCCCAGGTAGGTAATATGTACACTTTCATTTGCCAAGTACTTGTCTTCTTGCCAGTTTGATGCATTGTCTTGTTATTGCCTTTTGTTTCTAAACAAACACTACATTTCATGAGAAAGAAATTTAAGAAAACTTAAATTTTATCAGGAAGAAATAGGGGCTGGAGAGATGGCTCAGAGGTTAAGAGCACTGGCTGCTCTTCCAGAGGTCCAGAGTTCAATTCCCAGCAACTACATGGTGGCTCACAACCATCTGTTATGAGATCTGGTGCCCTCTTGTGTGCAGATATATATGGAAGCAGAATGTTGTATACATAATAAATAAAATCTTAATAAAAAGAAATATACTAGAGTATCTTTTATATATATTGTGACTTTGAATGTCTCCAGTTTTAAGTTTTCACTTAAATATCTTGCTTACAAGTTCTTCAGTTTTTGCTTTAGTGTGTCTCATGACTGTTTCAGTGTAATAACTCAGTTTATTAGAAGTCACTGGTTTGAGTTCCAAATAATCTTCATTGATCTATTGTAAGCACTTATAAGTTTATTTCAGAATGCTGAGCAGAAAATTGTGTATGCAAAGAACAAAGTTGCCATCAGTAAAATAATAAAATATGTTAGGTGTGTGTGGTAGGTTTTATTGGTCTAGGAACCATGGAATTGTCATCCATCTAAATAATATTTAGCATTAGGGGCAGGAGAAATGTCTTGGTGGTTAAGAGAACTAGCTACTTTTCCAGAGGTTCAAAGTCCAGTTCCTTGCACCTACATGATGGCTTTCAAGTGGCTACAATTGTAGTTACAGGGATCTGATGCTCCTTTTTGTTTCCACAGGCACCAGGCACACACACGGTGCCCAGATATACATGTAGGCAAAGCACCTGTATACTTAAAATAAAAAATTAAAATTAAGACTATTTATGTTATAATTTTTTTATTTTTCTTACATGTATAGTCAGAGCCAAATTTAAAAAAATCTTATAAGTAACTATAGACTAGAACAAACTCAGTTATATGTGATTTATATTTGATATTTTGTAGATGTTTTATGAGGAAATATTACAGTAGATTATTTATAAATATATTAATTTTTTGAAACTTAAGAGTCATTGTTACACACTTTGAGACAAGCTTAAGAAGCACAGACTGGAAAAAAAAGAATTAAAATGAGGGCATGGTAGTGCATTCCTTTAATCTTGGCACACCTTTAAATCCTTTAATCGGGAGGCAGAGGCAGGCAGATCTCTGTGAGATCAAGGCCAGCTAAGTCTACCCTATCTCAAAAACAAAACAAACTAAAAAAAACAAAAAACAAAACAAAAACCTCACATAGAATAGAAACCATGACTAAAAGAATCATTTAGATAAACTTTTTTTTTTGGTAGTCCTTACTGTTTTCCTTATAAGAACATGTTACTAACCGCTTTTTAAATAGTTTTGTTAATGCCACTCTGGATATAATGAATTATGCTTAGTAGTGTTAGCTTTATTCTAATAATTTTTATGGTTATGTTGGTGTTTTTGTTTTCAGGTCATGCATTTAGAAGATTTTAATGATGGTGCCTTATTTTCTAATTTGACTGAAGGCCCCTATCCTCTAATCATTACTATTATCATGCTAGCTCTTGATAGTGTATTCTATGTCCTCCTGGCTGTCTATCTTGATCAAGTCATTCCAGGTATGTGGTTGGGTACTGTAAAGATTCTAAAGTAATATTACTTATATAGGATCAGTTTAACTTTTCCCCCTGCTAATCGGAGTATTTTAAGTCATTAATGGTTTAATGTGCTTTTGAGTAATATTATATGCATATATTCACAACATATATCATGTTGTATATTCATTAGCCACTAGTGAACATAAGATGTGTAATAGGAGAGATGCTTGTTTTGAAAGGCTAGTTGAAATTCACAACTCAATCCTTTTTATGTTAATCTTTTTAAACTATTTTACCTTTTAAGATCCAAAACTATGAAGCAATCTTGTAACACTTTTCTTCACCTTTTTAAAATTTAATTTTTAAAAATTAAAATACAATTATTTCATGTCCCCTTTCATTTTACTCCCTCCAACTCTTTTCATGTCCCTCCCCCAGATTCATAGCCTCTTTTGTTGTAGTTTTATCTGTCCCTCTCTCTGTCTATCTAAATATCTATCTAAATGCATGATATGAAACTACTGAGTCCCTTTAGTGATGTTTGCATATGATTTCAGAGCTGACCATGTCACGCTTCATCTTTACCATGTTCTTGAGTTTCTCTATACATTTTTCTATATTCCAGATCTGTCTAATATGGTAAATACTAGTTAGTATGACTTTATTTAATTATTAGTATTTTTTTTTGAGACAAGATCTTACTCTAATTTTTTCTGGTCTGGAACTTGCGGTGCAGTTTCTGCTGGCTTTAAACTCAGAATCTGGGGCTGGAGAGATGGCTCAGAGGTTAAGAGCACTGGCTGCTCTTCCAGAGGTCCTGAGTTCATTCCCAGCAACCATATGGTGGCTCTCAACCATCTGTTATGAGATCTGGTGCCCTCTTCTGATGTGCAGATATACATGGAAGCAGAATGTTGTATACATAATAAATAAATAAAATCTTAAAAAAAAAACAACTCAGAATCTGTCTGCCTCTGCTTCCCAAGTGCTAGGAGTCAGTGTGGCTGCTGCCACACCCATCCAATATGAATTTTCAGTTAAAATGAAGTAAAATAAGGTCTTTTACTGTGGCTTTAAAAATGCTTTCTGGAATAATTTCTTATAACTCAGCTTTAAATTTTCAATTTTTAGGGGAATTTGGCTTAAGGAGATCATCTTTATACTTTCTTAAACCATCGTATTGGTCAAAAACCAAAAGAAATTACAAGGAGCTATCAGAGGGCAACATTAATGGGAATATTAGTCTTAGTGAAATCATTGAGCCTGTTTCTCCAGAATTTATAGGAAAAGAAGCTATAAGGTATGATTCAATTTTGAAAGTATAGCTAGAACTGTTGATAGAAATTGTGACATTTAAATCCTATGTTTTGCTATCATTAAATATATGGAATGAGAAAAATCACATTTGTAGGCAGTTTGATATTGTCGACATGAAATGACATCAAGTTTATATCCCCTTTATTAATGTAAAAGCATTTAATTAATGGAAGATGAATCTGTAAACTCCTTGGAACAAGGGCTTCACTTAAAAGTTGTCTTAACATGAAAATGGGTGAATGATTCATAAAATGGAGAGCAGCGGTTTACTTTCATAGCTTCTTAGATAACTGTGTCCTTAATGTCAATTTTCTTTGGATTTTTGTTTTAGCAGGAAAGTGGTTTATTATTTTTTTCCTATTAAATATTTCAACCTCTTCCTTCCTCTTTTATTTTTCTGCAAGAATGCAAATTTTTCTTGTTTTGAACGTGTTATTATAAAATATCCCTCCAGTCCCACCCATCCATTTTTCCCCCAAATTTGAATATCTATTACCCAAGTATGTGTGTACATCACTGTCTTAATAGTGTGGGGAGCATCTTATGTTGCTAGAGATGTATGTCTAGTTCAGAATTTAAAAACTATGTCTTAAAGCAATAAAGCAGCTTGGATAAAATAATCATAATGTATAAGCACATGTAATAATATTTTTGTGTATACTTTTAATATAAATCTGTTTTTCAGAATAAGTGGTATTCAGAAGGCCTATAGAAAAGGAAATGAAAACGTGGAGGCTTTGAGAAGTAAGTAGCCTGCCCCAGAACTTTGTCTGTAACAGCATCGTAGTACAAATGGAGAAGTTTAAACTTATCTGCTTTGATTTTTTTGTCTTACCATTATAGGTACTTTATGTGACTAATGTTGATAATAAAACTTACAGTATGGAAGTTAATAAAGCCAGAAAGTGATATCTGTTAACATGAAAATGCCTAATAATTTGAACCAGTTCATATTCTCTTCTTTTATACTTTATTATTGTGCACAGATATACATATTAGTTATCTCTTTTTAAGATTCTTTTTGTTGTGATGAGCTGTCTTGAATATTGGGGTACTTTTAGCAATGTGTCAGTGTCTTCCAGGATCAGTAAAATATGCATACACTGACATTTTTAATCTTTGTGACTTTACTCTGATAGGGTACAGTGGTATGTTAGTATGGTTTTATTTTACATTGGCCCAATAGCATAATGCAACTTACCATTCCTTCATTGGGCATTTGAATGTTGTTTTTTCTAAAGTACCTATTTAAGTTTTTCAATTTTAATATATTAGGTTATGGCCTTAGTTAGATAATGATATTCAAATATCCTATTGTAATCTGAAGCTTGCCTTTTGGTTCTAAACAGTGTGTTTTCATGAGCATAAGCAAATTCTTAATTTAAATTAGACCTGATATATGAGTCTATAATTTCTGGCTGCTGTGCCATTAATGAGAAATGATTCTTAATTATTTTACTTAGCATTTAAGGTTAGCTATAGCATTCAATTTGAGTTATTCAGCTGGAAGTTATTGCCGATGCCAAGAAGCAAGAGAGGGAAATAAATGATGTCCAGGTTGCAAAGGAACCAGTGAAATCAACTTATTTACAGATGAAGCGATCCATCTTAGTAATAAATGTAGTAAAACTAAAAATGTATTTAGAAAGATGACAGGGTACTAGATAAACATATATAAAAATCAATTATATGTCTGCATTCTTCTATCAAATAAATGAAAATTAAAATAAGCAATATTCACAGTAGCATCAAAAATATTATGCATTTCAGATAAATCTGACAAGAATGTAGAAGACTTGTATCTTAAGAAGTACAAAACATTTCTGACAAAAGTTTAGACAGGTAGCAATGCCATGTTTAAGTGTTGCAAGAATGAATGTGTAGGTGTGAATCCAGATTTTATAGATTCACACTCAGTCAGAATTCTATTTTTTGTTCATTTTGAAAAATGGATTCTAAAGTTATATATAAATTAAATGACCTAGAATTCCCCAAACAAATGTGAAGAACAACAATAAATTTGGAGTTTAGCATTACCTTGTTTCAAGATTATAGTATCAAGACTTCTTTTTGGCATGAAAGAAAGACCAAAATCAGTGAAATAGAGAATACAGAAATGTTACATTTTGGTTGTGAGCCTAGCCTTTAACAGCTGAGCCATCTCCAGCCCAGAAATATTGTATTTTTATGGACAATTAAATTTTCAATAAAGTTTAAAACAAAACTAGAAAAATATGAATTGTGATTCATGCTGAGCATTGTATACAAAACCTAGTGGAAAATGGGTCATTCAACCAAATACAAAACTTATGGCAATAAAACTTAAAGAACTAAAACCAGGAGAAATATATTTTTCGTCTGGTTTTTCAAGACAGGGTTTCCCTGTGTAGCTTTGGAGCCTGTCCTGGAACTAGCTCTTGTAGACCTAGGAGAAATATTTTGGGACTTGGCTAAACAAAAGTTTTATAGGTATGGCTCCAAAAGCACACACAGTAACTGATTGCAAATTAAAGTTATATGCTCCTTGTAAGACACTGCTAAGGAAATGAAAAATAATGGATTGGAAGAAAGGTCCTCCAACAAAGCACTTCTATCAAGAATATTTAAAAGTACTATTAAAATTCAAAAATAAGAAAACAACAGCCTATGTGTTCTAGTTTGTTTCTTGTTGCTTCGATAAACACAATTAACAAAAGCAACTTGGGGAAGAAAGGTTTTATTTCATCTTACACTTCAGTCCTTCATTGAAGCAAGTCAAGGCAGGAATACAAGCAGGAGCTGAAGCCGAAGCCGAAACCACGGAGGAACACTACATAAAGGCTTTGCTTCCCCCGCTCATGGCACCACCCACTGTGGGCTGGGCCCTCCCATACCAACCAACATGGCATGTCCACAGGCCAATCAGAGGGAAGCATTCTACCAATTGAGACTCTCAAAATACTTGGGATTGTGTCAAGCTCACAGCTCCCTGATGCTAATTAAGAGACCATGTAATAAATGGGTAACGTATTTAAACAGATGTTTTACCAGAGAAGAAAAATGGATGGCAGATCAGTACATGAAATTATATTAAATATTATTATTCATTGTGGCAATACAAATTAAAATCACAATGAGATAACTAAAATTTCAAGTACTCATGAGTATACGAATGGGCATATAGGAAATATATACTTTACTGACAGGTTTGTGTGCACATGTATGTGTGCACAGATTATTGGTATATTTGAGTTTCTCTGAGGCAATTATAGTCATGATCTTGTTAGAAGTCTCTTACTGAATCATTTTCTACATTGTATTTTTTTAAATTCTACAGTTTTAATTTGTTTATTTTTTTAAGAAACAAGGTTTTGCTGTACAGCCTAGTATTGTCTTAAACTCTTGATTGCTCCTCTCTCTGCCACCCTAGTGAGCCACCACGACTGACTCACTTCCTTATTAACCTGGGTTACTGACTTGGGCTATGAGACTTCCCTCCCCCTCCCTTTTACATTTCATCTGTGCATGCAGAAACCCTGCTCTCACTCAAAAGATTAGGAGAGTTTATTCTGCAGCCAAATATGAGTGACTATGGCCAGGAACACAGGTGTATATTACCCCAGATTTCATGTTCCAGGATAGTAACAAAACACAACAGTGAAGGCACTTTTCAGTTATAAAGCAGGGAGTTGGGCTGCTCTATAGGCCTCAGGTGCTATCTGATATACTCTTAGCTTTGGTTGGTGGAAGCTGGTTGTCTATTAATATGTTCCAAAGGATTTTACCTGTTAGTCACAGGGACATTAGGTCAAACACAGAGGAGGGAAGGGAATGGCTATTGCAGGGGCTCACGGTAGCCCAAGATAAACTATAATTAGGCTCTGGACCTGCAACATTTCAGCCTCTCTGGATCATGGACATTCTAATCAGTTAGTCAGCCTTTCATGGCTGAGTGAGCAGAGAGGCTTCCTACCAGGAGCTTTCTTTCAGACTTAGGGTTGTTTCTTGACTAGTTCATTCCTGCTTTGTCATTTCAGTTGTTTATCTCTGTCCTCCAATTGTTTATATATCCATCTAGTTATATAAAACTCA